>NC_061514.1:344187573-344389074 GCF_022539505.1 Lolium rigidum | reverse complement strand
GCCCACCTCTGGATTCGTCTAAAATCTGGTGATAACACGTGTGCACCCATGCTTTCATTCCGACCGATTGGTTCTGGAGGGAGCGGCGCGAAGCTCTTTTTCTTTGTTGACATCAAGTGACTATGGATCCATGATGAAAGTCGGAAGAAGAGAATTTCATGAAGGCCGGAGGGGAGGACTAGCTAAGGGAGGTTCAAGTCTCCGCACTGTTGAGAGACTTGCTTGGTGTTCCGGGCTTCACAGCAGCGGTATGAAAGTGGGGGCGACAACACAGGTGAAGTTCAGAGTCCTACCTTTCAGGGTGAAAACCCAAGGTCTGGCCTTAACTGGTTGTGCTTGGCAATGATCTTGTTGGAGGCATTGTTTTGAGAGCGGGGACTATCTTCAGGGTGAAAACCTAAGATCTCTGATCGGGCGACGACGGTGTTTTGAGTACTGTTCCCTTCTTGGAGGCATCGTTTTTGGAGAGTCTGTATTTCAGGTGTTGTCTTGGAGGTGGATGTATTGCTGTTATTAGGCTCGAGATGCTGTAGCGGTAGGGCCGGCTCTGGCCCAGGGCAAGAAGTGCGACGGCCGGGACCCAAGCAAAACAGGGGCCCATTATTTTTGGTATAGTGCATATAGGAAAAGATAGAGATTTTTTTTTAGGCCATTTGGCATGCACGCAGGCCATCACCAAGGCTCTCTTCTGTAGATCGAATCAGGGAAACGGTTCTTAATTCGTTTTCTTTGGAGTCTCAATCGAATTAGGCACTGCATGGAGGCTGTGTAGGCTATTCATTTTCTTTGGAGTCTCGATTTGTTTTGTCATTGGGCCCATTTAGAGAGTTTGCTCTAGGGCCCTCCAAATCCTTGAGCCGGCCCTGTGTAGCAGATTTTTGTTTCTTAGTGTATTTTTGCTGTGTGTATCTGTAGTACCATTAGGGCGGTACGTTGTTGTAGATGCTGAGTATAATTGGTATCTTTTCGATATTAATATATTTCTTTTATCGAAAAAAGGTAAGTTGTATGTGTCAGCTTACTAGTTCTTTCCAATGCAACTATGTGCATTCTGGAAAGTGACTTGAAATAGAGGTACTTCATTCAAATTAAGTGTACTTCTATAGTTTGTCTTAAGTCAAATAAATAAATAATTTGACCAACTTTATAGAAAAATAGCAATATTTACAACGCCAAGTTAATATCACTAGATGGATCTTAAAATGTAGTTTCATACTAATATATACTCCCTCCTTGCCACAACGAGTGATGTTTTGGTACATGGGAGCGTATGTCTCTTTATTTTGAAATGCATGTTAGACACATTTTAAAATATTAAAAAAAGTAAAATAAATTTTTCGTACGTACATCTTCATGTGCTATGTGCTCACAAAGTCGTTTGATGAAAAATTGACTTGACGTGTAAAGTGTGTAAAAAAGAAAAAAAAATACGGTGCTAAAACAAAGACTTGTCACAAGATAAGTCTTCTCTTTTCCACGTAGACTACAAAAAATATCATTTTTTCGTGAAACTTGACGAACACACATATATTATGGAGATGTACATGCAAAAAAAATTATCAAATTTTTTTAACAGTTAGAAATATGTTTTTATGGTAGAGGAATCATACGCACCCGGAAGTCGAATTGAATTTCTGATATAAGATTTAAGAATTCAAAAGCAAGTTCCCTATACTACTTTCTTTCCCTCCTGTGTTTCTATCTTTAAGAGGCTGATTTGAAAAGTTAAACGATATCAACTTTGACCAAATCTTTTGAGAAAATTACCTAGAATACAAACTCACTACAGTACCATCAAATTCCTCAGGACGTTAAATGTCGATTTCCTTTGCACTTCGCATTAGTGTCGATGCTAGGAGAAAAAATACGGACCAAAGCAGAACGTGGTAGGACGTGTTAGCAAGACACTAGGTAGGACTTGTCCTGTTCCGTGTCCATGTCTGCCTAGTCCTACTAATTGGAGTCGTGTTTGAGTCGGATTAGGATCAATCAGCCGTGAGTCCCTATTGTACATACATGCCCTAAGCTATCTTGACGAAGAAACCTAACACATAATCTGTGGCAATTACAGTCAAAAGCTTTGTGTCCATCTTTCTTGGCGGCCACAGCAACCATCATGGCATCTAAGGACGGACGGTCGTCGTCCTTGTTGCCTGATGACATCCTCTTCTCGGAGATCCTCTCCTCCATGCCGGCCAAGTTCGCCGCCCGCTGCCGCTGCGTGTCGCGCTCCTGGAACCACACGCTCTCATCGCCGTCTTTCATCCAAATCCATCTCCAGCGAGCCAACATCCAGCCCAAGCTCTTCTTCGCCAGACCTTGGAGCGAGCCCGCTGACCCCTACTTCTACTCTTGGCAGCCCGGCGACGGTCCGGCCACCAACAAGCTCCCGCGCGGCCATCTGCTCAACCCGATCCTTGACACCAAAACTCTCCACGGCCTCGTGCTGGCCTACTACCAGCGTCCCGAGGACCAGCGCGGCCACTATGTCTGCAACCCTTCTACAGGTGCGGTCCTGCGCCTCCCCGACACGAAAGAGCCACGGAAGATGAACCCGCAGCGAGGAACGACGGCTCAGCCCCAGCCGCCGTGCTATATGGACGTAGCGTATGGACTCGGATACAGCTCGGCCAGCAGCGAGTATAAAGTTGTGCGTATATTCAGCGACGACGAGGACACCGGGGCGGCGCCGTGCTGCGAGGTCTTTGTCCTCGGCACGCCCGCGTACTGGAGGCCGACGGCCCAGCAGCCTCCCTTGTGCAGCGTGGACGGAGAGGAATCGGCCGTGTTCTTGAACGGACGCCTGCATTTTCTTCGCCTGGATGGCGCCATCCTCACTTTAGACATCAACGACGAGACCTTTGGTTCCTTGCCGCCCCCGGCCGCCTCCCTACCAGCAAAGTTCGATATTGGGGTCACCATGACAGAGCTCGATGGGTGCCTCTGTGTCTGCCATGGGGGTGACATGACTGCCGGCTTGTACCGCATATGGCTGCTGAGAGATCACGATGCACAACAATGGGAGCTGCTTTGCTGCATTGATCCGTCAGCTTGGTCGGAACCTGAGCGCATGCTGCTGCAGCCACCCTGCTGGATAGGTCCAATCAGGATGCACAATTCTGACAACGGGAAGAGGGTGATTATGTTTGGGACAGGTACTCGCAAGGTGCTTACGATAGATCCTCATGTGGGCACACCCGAGATTTTGTGCAAGCTGGAAACTGGCATATGTAATCGTTCCTTGGCACCAGCCCAATTCGAGGAGAGTCTTGTGTCCGTGGGGCGCACCATCGAAGAGATGGTCTTCTCATCACCATCCACAAAAGCTTGGTCGGACGTCCTCAAGTGGTTGCCGGCACGGTCTGTTGTGGAGCTAAGCCTTGTGTGCAGGGAGTGGCGTGCATTGATCAACACAGATCGTTTCATCCGATCTCATGCCATCCATGCAAACTTGATCAATAGACCCCCTTCGCTCAAGTTTGTCATGGATCGCTCTTTTGGTTCATTCGTTAATGTGGATGGCATCAGACCCACGTTGTTGCCTGAAACTTTATCAGAACCGTTTGAATGTTCGCAGCCTTGCCATGGCCTCAATGTGGGGAACTGCAATGGTTCCGAATTTGTGTGCAATCCTGCCATTGGCTACCATGCCTTCCTACGAGCTCAAGAAGATTCTCCTCCTTTTGCCTACATTCCCTTGGGGTTAGGGTACAACTCAGATGTCAACGATCACGTGCTCGTGTATCTTTCCTACACCAAGAAAAACTTGGAAACAGGGGAATACGTCATGGACTGCCGTATGAGGCACCTACAAAACCAGTCCTGTGAATGGAGTAAGATTGACCCTCCATCTAGGCCAGTGGCTGACATCCGACCTGCATATGTTAAAGGCAAGATTTACTGGATAGTAGAGCCTCAGCCTGTGCTAAAATCCTCCCCGGCATGTGAGCTAGTTGTTTGCAACACCACTATGGGTGGAAAATTTGAGGTTCTCCAAGGCCCCCCGTGCAAACATGACAGTGGTCGCATGTCCATTCTAGAGCTCCATGGTGCCATCTGTGTGACTTGTTCAAACAGAGACACAGATACAATTGATGTATGGATGATGAGGGACAACCAGGCTTGGAGTGTGGAATACCGTATAGAGCTTGGATTGTTCTTGCCAGAGTACACTTCCGACATGACCACACTAATGGGTATCAATCCAGTCGATGGACGTATTTTGCTTAACACCGGGCGGTCACTAGGCTACTACGATCCCAAGACTGTGACGTTGGAGACCATCTATACCCTTGATAGGCCACAAGATAACCAAAAGTTCTGTGTTATTATGTGCCAAGAAAGCCTACTGCTCCCACATTCCCAACCTTTTTAGATTTTCAATATCAACAAGAACATAAAAGGCGCTTGTTGCCTTGCTTGTCCATTCTGATGAAGAAAAGATACAAATACTTGGTATGCTTGGATGGTACGAAATATCTTAGACAATTTGAAGTGGTTGAATAAATTATGGTTCAACATGAATGCATCCATATATGATGTTTAAATTCGAATGGTCTGGTGGACAGCATAATGTTTTTTTTTTCATTTTGAATGGTCTGGTGAATCATAGATAATATAGCGAGTAAGTGTGCCCAGTGCAAAGCAACTAGGTATAGCAAGGCACTGAACAAACAAAAGGGATGTCTGATGGTATCAAGTGTGAAAAGATGATGGAGAGAGCATAAAACGAAGAGAGAAAAATTAATGGATTGAATTTCGCTTCTATTTGATTTGTATTTCTCTTTTCTATACATTTTGCCTACATCATGCATACAGAGTTACAGACAACCAACATAAAACAAAGATAAAAGATAGAGAAGCAGTAAAAGACCGATGCAAGTGATCCAGTATACAGAGGAATGCACCTGCTTGATGATTGGAAGGAAGCAACAACTTGTTCTAAGCCAGATAATTTAAGGATCCGATGTTTCCATGATCGTCGTGTAAATGGGAACCCAACCATCTTCATGTACATTTAGCTGCACCCAAAAAATGCATCTAACAAATATGTATTCATGTTATAATTGAGATGCACAATAAACGAAGAACGAAAAGTAAAACACTGCAGGGGACACGAGATTTTAACGTGGAAAACCCTTGCAACACACAAGGGAAAAACCACGGGCGCCAGCCAGCAAAACTTCACTATTTCGGTGGTGTTTACAAACGCCGTGGGTGTACAATGATGCGATGATAACCCTAACGGCGGCTTACGGGGAATATAAATAGGCGGTGGCAACGATCCGTACCGCGGGGGCTGCCGCCCCCGCACCCCCCGCGGGCGTCCCTGTAGGGCACGACATATGGACTAACTTCGACTACGCTACGCTTCGGCCCAAGCCTCCGGCGACGGGCCTCGCTCCGCTCGTCGAAGTTAGCCTCCCTTTAGTATATGAATTTGGATCACAAAATAACAAACTCCACCTTGAGACAAATTCCTTGTAGCATGAACTTCAACAATCACCTGAATCAACAAAGAAAACACTTGCTGGCGCCAATAGCCACTTGGGCTAAACAGTTATACCAACCAAGCTTGAGCAAAGCTCAAACTTGGACACGAGGACAGGCTTAGTCATCATATCGGCGGGATTATCATGAGTACTAATCTTGCATACCTTCACTTTACCTTTTGCAACCACATCTCCGATTGCGTGGTACTTAATATCAATGTGCTTTGTCCTATCATGGAACATCTGATCTTTAGTAAGATAAATAGCACTTTGACTGTCCTTTGAACAACTTAATGCAAGAATTATCTCCACAAAGCTCGGCATATAACCCTTTCAGCCAAACAGCCTCTTTACCTGCCTCGGCAATAGCCATGTACTCGGCCTCGGTAGTAGATTGTGCAACGGCATCACTGCAAAGTAGCCTTCCAGCTAACGACACATCCACCAACGATAAACACATAACCTGTGAGGGACCTTCTCTGATCCAAATCGCCGGCATAATCTGAATCCACATATCCGGCGAGCCCCTCACCAATCTGCCAAACCTCAAGCAAGCTTTTGATGTGCCGCGAAGGTACCGAAAATCCACTGAACGGCTTTCCAATGTTCTTTACCGGGATTAGCCATGTATCGGCTGACCAAACTCATAGCATATGATAGATCGGGACGTGAACAAACCAAGGCATACATCAAGGAACCAACGGCACTAGAATAGGGAACTCGAGACATGTACTCAATATCATCTTTAGAGCTAGGACATTGCAAAGTGACAACTTGAAATGAGAAGCAATAGGAGTAGTAAGCGACTTTGCATCATGCATATTAAAACGATGAAGAACTTTCTCAATGTACTTTTCCGACTAAGAAACAACAAACTAGACTTTACTGTCCCTTTTGATTTCCATGCCTAGTATTTTCTTAGCAGGGCCAAGATCCTTCATCTCAAACTCACTACTTAATTGATTCTTTAAAGTAGTGATCTCTTTCATGCTCTTGGCAGCAATCAACATATCATCAACATATAGCAGCAAATAAATAGGTGATCCATTAACAAACTTGATATACACACAACTATCATGCTGAGATCTCTCAAAACCATGTGTAAGCATAAATGAATCAAACCTTTTATACCAGCTGTCAGTGGCGGCTTGTTTCAGACCATAAAGGGACCTCTTTAATTTGCAAACAAGATCCTCCTTACCAGGCACAACATAACCTTCAGGTTGGTCCATATATATATCCTCCTCCAACTCACCATGCGGAAAAGCGGTCTTTACATCTAGCTGCTCAAGCTCAAGATCATGCATAGCAACAATACCAAAGAAAGCACGAATAGAACTATGCTTCACAACAGGGAGAATACATCATTATAATCAACACCGGAATTTGGTGAAACCTTTTGCTACTAACCTTGCCTTAAACCGTGGAGGCTCATTAGGAGACAAACCTTCCTTTCTTTTGAATATCCACTTGCAGCGGACAGCCTTCTTTTGTTTAGGCAAGTGCACAACATCCCATGTGCCATTCTTCTCAAGCGATTGCATCTCTTCTTGCATCGCACCTACCCACTTATCTTTATCAACCGAAGCAATGGCTTCGGTATATGTAGCTGGTTCAATATCATGCTCCACATGTTCAGCACAACTCAAAGCATAAACAACAATATCACATTCTTGAATTAATCGGGTAGGAGGTGTAATATTTCTCTTAGGGCGGTCAGCAGCAATAGAGCCGTCCTTGTCGCTGAACAAAAGGTGGTGAAGGTGGAACATCATTATCATCATTGTTGGTTTCGGGAAACACATTTTCATTCTCCTTTGCGTGCTCCACACTGCACGCCAGTTCTGTGCTGCTCATCATCGAAACATCGGGAGAATCAATAGCATCGAAATATCGGTAGACGGACTATCATTAAACATAACCGCCTCATTAAAAACGACATTCCTGCTCAACACAATTTTCTTAGTTTCGGGATTCCATAATCTATATGCCTTAACTCCTGAACCATAACCAAGGAAGATGCACTTAACAGCCCTTGGCTCCAACTTTCCATTATCAACATGAGCGTAAGCGATGCAACCGAAAACTCTCAAATCTGAATAATCGACGGGCGAACCGGACCATACCTCAATTGGAGTTTTCTTATCAAGTGGAACAGAAGGTGACCTGTTGATGAGATAACATGCGGTGGAGGCTGCTTCAGCCCAAAACCTCTATGCATCTTTGCATTAGACAACATGCGGCGAGCCCTCGAAATAATGGTCCTGTTCATGCGTTCGGCCACGCCATTCCGTTGAGGGGTGTACGGAATGGTATGATGTCTTACCATCCCATCATTGCTTGCAAAACTCATCAAATTCATTTGAACAAAATTCCATACCATTGTCGGTACGGAGTATCTTAACCTTCTTTTCGAGTTTGGGTTTCTACCATAACTTTCCACTTCTTAAAAGCATTAAAAACATCAGATTTATGTTTCGGGAAATATGGCCACACTTTTCTTGAGTAATCATCAATAATTGTAAGCATGTAATTAGCACCACCATTAGAAGTTCTACGGGACGGACCCCAAACATCAGCGTGTACATAATCTAAAATGCCTTTGGTGGTATGAACGGAAGCATTAAATTTTACTCTTTTATGCTTACCAAAGATGCGGTGCTCACGAGAACTCAAGATTACCTAAATCGCAGCCATCAATTAGCTCTCTCTTTGCCAATTCTGCCATGCCAAACTCACTCATATGTCCAAGACGCTTGTGCCAAAGGTTAGTCTTACTAGTTTCATCGGAACTAACGGCGGCAGCAATACCAGGCAAAGTGCTACCTCTAAGGACATATAATTTCGCAGAATTCATATCACCAATCATAATAATGAGAGAACCTGATGATACCTTCAAAATTTTGTTCCCACCTTTGTACTTGTACCCGTCACAATCAAGGGTACTCAAAGAGATCAAATTCCTCGCCATGGAGGGTATGTGTTTCACTCCTGTCAACGTGCGTGTCATCCCATCATGGGTCTTGATCTGAACAGAACCAATGCCAACAATGCTGCACTTGGTTGTCATTCCCCACACGCACAAAATCTCCACTCTGCACGAGACTCATAAGAACTGAACCAATCTTTGTTACGACAAATATGAAACGAACATGCGAGTATCAAGAATCCATTCATCATCACGTGAAACACATGCAGCCAAAACAGCTAAGCAATCTCCATCGGAACTATCACTACCAGCAACAACGGCGAGCCTCACCCTTACCGGTGACAACGGCAGCCTTACCATTACCATCATTATTTTTCGGTTGGTAAGTTCCGTTCCTTTTCTCCTTGTTCTGCAGCTTCCAACAATCATCAATATTGTGGCTAGATTTCTTACAATACCTGCAGAACTTGTCACGTCCTTTGGACTTTGAGCGACCTCTATCGCCCTTGCTCTTATCTCTGTTGTTGTGGTAGTAGTTATCTCGCTGCTCGGTCCTGCCACGGACCTCTAACGCCTCCGCCTTGGAGGACGAACTTTCAGCCTGCACCATAGATTTCATTTTCTCCTTTTGTTGGAGAGCATCATAAACTTCCGCGAGAGTTAGTTTGTCGCGGCTCAATAATATGGTGTCACGAAAATTACTGAAAGAATTAGGCAGCGAGCATAAAAGAAGAAGACCTAAATCCTCATCCTCATACTTAACTTCTATAGACTGCAAATCAGAAACAATCTCTTTCCAGGAAGATAGGTGATTCATTACCGAACCTCCCTCTTGCAACTTGTGCGAGAACAGCTTCATCTTCACGTGCAATCTGCCCGTGAGATCCTTGGACAAACAGATCTCCTCTAGTTTGACCCATAACTCGGCGGTGGTTTTCTCCTGCAGCACTTCCTGCAGAATATTATTGGACAGATGGAGTTGAATCAACGATAAAGCCTCCGGCGACGGGCCTCGCTCCGCTCGTCAGAAGTTAGCCTCCCTTTAGTATATGAATTTGGATCACAAAATAACAATTCACAGTATATGGAAAAAACCCAAAGTGGTTAGAAGATAGCAGATGACAACATGTCAATTTATGACGTGATTTAGTGGAACTCAAAATTGGCACAATGGCCATCATATATATAAGCATTCACTTGCTAGCATAAGATTGTAATTGCAAGTTAGCAGTGGATTGTTATACCATCACAAATGGGGATGGCGGGATAGCTGCTCCATCTTTTAAGACGGCCTAAAAAAAGGGTAATGGATCATGTGTGCTTTCACAACTAGAAGCAAAACTGACAGCCATGCGAAGCATACTGAAAGTAGTGGGGTTGTTCAATGAAGTGGTTGTTGTTAAGGAGTACTAGATGATTGCCCGCGCGTTGCGGCGGGAATTAGAAGCAACTAATTTATAATATTGTAAATTTAGGATATATGAGACTCCTATATTAAATCAGGTTAAGCACATCGTATTGAATAGCAATGAGTCCGTCATTACTTTGTACTTTCAGAATAGGTCCACACTATGAAAATATGATTTTTGTGAATATTGTCAGCTATCAATAATAACATAGTGAAATGGTGAGTCCACAAAGGATCAATTGTTAGGGAAACTGATATGAGGCTGATGCTCATACCCATTGTTTCACTTCCAGGCCTCTTCAACATTTTGACATAGTATATCTCTTCGACCTTTCACACATTTCCCATTCACCTGCAAAGGGAAACAATAACTCTGATTACTCTGATATTTATTGTAGATGTTCTTGAGAGGATAAGCATGTGTGTTGTATCAACAAACAACATGCTGGCGTACATCGAGAAATGAAAATGCCCACAAAAAATGCTCCTACATGCGAAAATGCTCTAGCGTGACTGAGCAAACCATAGAATTAATATCGAAAGTTGAAGAGCATAAAGCTAGGGCGCATGCAAAAATCAGCAATCCAAATAGAACGATGGACCTGGTTTCAACTAATTGATCCTGTAGGGCTTGCTGTGCTGCGCGGCGGTCATGGGATCTTATTCCCTCAATTTCTCCATGTTCTACCTTTGGATCCTTGCAATGATTTTGCGTTGCCACATCCCTCACAGCACCCGTCAAGGAATATGTCCAGGTTGAGGATTCTGCTCCATAACGATTGCCCTGATCTAGTCAGTTTGCTTCGGTGTTTCACCCACAGGATAAATGTTTTAGGCAGTTAAGTTTGAGCATATACTTACTTAAGGCTTGGAGCTGAGCAATGCACTCTTTGAAAAAAAAGACATTGAGATCAACTTCCATTCATCGAAACAAATTTAATATTGAAAGAATAAATAGGATAATCAGATCACAATGACTATCAGTGCCCCCATCATACATACATAATATTTGGACGGAAATAGCAAGCCTGTTCTAAAAAGATGACCGTGAGCCACTTAAGTAACTCCAAGCAAACATGAAGACTATGATAGAATCGGGAGAATGCTATTTTTTTGGCTATAGGCAAAAATAAAAGGGAAAGCGATAGGGGAAGTATCACACCTCTAATCCTGATTTTCCTTTCTCTACTGCGGCTGGCCGGCCGTCCGGAGAGGATCACAGATGGATTTTTGTTTAGCAAATGAGACTGCTTCGTATGATAGCACCAACGCAAAACATGCTGCCTAGTGCAGAGAAGATTTGCAGCCATGGAGTCTCCTTCGAAAAGAAACACCACAGAGTCAAATTCTGATCGTTATTATTGCTGAAAGTAAGTACGTAACCATAAATACATGCTTGGAAGCTGAATATGATAGAGAGGAGGCATGGAATAATAGCAAGCACTACTAAAAAAATTAAAACAAAAATGAGTGCTGACGTGGCCTGATTGGGTGGTAGATTTGCTTAGGTGGCAAGTTTGGATTGCTCATTGATGCCCGATGAGGCGGATACTTTGCATGTTGAGAGAAATCAACTTAGTGGGTTAGGGTTGCGCCAGATAGTTGTTCGAGTAAAAAGTAACCCATCAAAAGTTTTGATACTCTTAAACATGATTGATGTGAACAACATAAAAAATGGCCAAAATAAATAAGTAAAATTTCAAAGTAGAAAATAAAGTAAATGTGAGTGTACGCGTTCTCATTCAGCATGTAAGAGATCTTAACACAATGCATATCAAAACGAACCAAACAGACAGTTAGTTAATTAAATATTAAATAGACGCAGTAGTACTAAATATCTGAATATAGTTGTACTGGTACGAAGAACCTATCAGTAGATAGATGATTGTGCCAGCATGGAGGCTATAGATAGCGCAAACTCTGTTGACCTATTGCCGCCGCGTTCCTTGCCGGCTGGGTCACTGACTATAAACATCGGTGGCAGTAGAGATTCAAAATTTGTGAAATCCGATAGATCATTCCTGGTGACGCGCAGAGAGGAGAGAAATGGGGAAGAGGGGAGGAGGCATATGTGTCGTCGACTTACCATCCTTGGCTCGTGGTGTCTCCTATTTTTTGGGGGAAACGGTGCCGGCTATTTCTTTGAGAGACAGATTGGAAAGGGATTATATAATTCTTAGAATTTGTAGAGGCGTGGTGGGAAGGGAGGGGAGGAGATAGGGCACACTTGATTTTGCATCGTCAATTACGCGAGTACTGTATTGGTCACCCCAGCAGCAACAGAGGATATTTGTTGAACCTAAACTAAATTGGTCTATTGACGTGGCATGTTTGCTTAATTAGGTGGATATGTTGCATGCTTAAGTTGGAAAGCTTAATGATGTGGCATACTTGCATGTTTATATAAATCATGTAGTGGGGATATCCTATTTAGAGATAGAAGATTAGTATCAGAAACCACAAATGGTGCCCGGGCTACATGTATCCTGATATTTTACAAAAATCGGAAAAAATAATTTAAAGTTTCAAAAAAATCTGGAGATTTTTTTTTAGATATAGTCAATGACATATTCTACAAATCTGCAAAATCTCAAAGCAAAATACTCCGTATTTTAGGCTACACGAAAATGATAAAATCTGAGAATCTTGAGACATGGAAAAAACAAAATATAGGGCTAGAACCCTAAACCATGGTGTGAACTTTAGTCCCGGTTGGTGTTACCAACCGAAACTAAAGATCCGCCAGCCCGGGCGTTCCAACACCAACCGAAACTAAAGATCCACCAGCCCGGGTGTTCCATCTCCGCCACGTGGATGGCCTCTAGCCCGGTTCATAAGCCAACCGGGAATAAACCCAAAACTTGGCAGTCCCGGATGAGAAACCGGAACTAAAGACTCTTCCGAACCGGTAGCGAAGACCTAGTGAGAAACCAAGCCGCAGCATCGACAAAGAAATAATCTGGAACGTCAAAAAAAGACAAAGTAATAAGAAGAATCATACCACTCGTTAACGCTTATAGCAAACTTGCATGTGGAGACGCCATGGTTCTATTTTCTCAAATGCCTCTTTACAGAGCATGACATTACTTTCTCAATTTTGTTTTGCAGAAATTGCTGAAGATGCTAAACGCAGAAGGAGTTGATACACGTCCGGTAAAGATAGCATGTCTGATAACATCGATAAAAAGGAGGTAGACAAGAAGAAAGGAATGACGTCCACACCCAGCCATGGTCTTCCGCCAAAAGATTTTTCCAGGACTGTGTCATCATCAAGTCAGGCGATATTGACTCCTGGTTAAATTCAGGTAAAGGTCAACATGATGATGAATCGGACGGTACAAGTATGAAGGATGAGCCGGTTGATGAATCTAACTCACCCACGGAAAGAAGAAGATAATATATGGTGCTAGTGCTAAGTACACGATGCCAGTTAACCACAGAGACACTTCGTACCAATAATTATCGATGATAACGATAATACTCTTGAATCGTCCACCTCGGTTCCGCCTATTGATTTAATCCTTTCAGATTTAGATGTGATTAGCCTTACTGCAGGAGCACCAGAAGAGTTTGAAAGCTTGAACACAATGTGCCGGAAAGCTAAGGAAAGTGGAAAAAAGGAGGGGGGAAAGGAAGCTGTATGTGGGAAGTCCAATCGCAACCCTCCTCTAGAATTATGTTCCCCTAATATTTCAGATGCCGAAATGTCCTACACACACGATACGTCCTATTAGCATTAGCCCCTACTCGTCCTGTCTCCGCCCCTGCGTGGAGCTACGGTGGGTGTCGCTGCGCTAGGGAGAAGATGAACGGGCGACGGGGGCGAGCATGAGAGGAGTGCTAAGAGCTACTCTAGCACATCCCCTAAAATGGGTCAAAACCATACATTTGCAGTTGTTTTACAGTTTTATAGTTCTATTTGATTTGCGTCGTAGAACAGACCTTGTATTCGAGGTTCGGCCCATACATATTTCACGGGTCCCGTGAAATCATCGGTGCGGTCGGTATATATAGAGGCCGATGCGGTAGGTACGGGTTAGAAACCCTAATTCCCCTCCACCGCATCCGTCGCTCCACCGTAGCCGCGCTCGCACTCCGGCGAGAGATTCTGCCGCATTCGTCGCACCACTGCACCCGTGGATAAATGCATGTAAATGTAGAAAAATCTGTAATATCAAATTTTGAACAGAACGAATAGTTCAATTTTCAGTTGATTTTAGCCAATTTGTGGGCAACCAAAATAAATTTTCGAACCAAAGCTTTGGTAACGCAGACACACCTCGTCAACCTCTCTGCCTCCTATCTCCCAAACTCCCCCCTCTCACAACCGCTAATCTCGGACGACGGTCGGCAGGAGGAGACACGGGACGAGAAATCAGAGCATCCCAATGGAGTCTACGCTAATCACGAGATTCTCTCCCCTCCTCCCCTCTGCCTCCAAGTCCAGACCCCTCTCGTCTTCCCCCCTCGCCGGAGCTCGCCGCGTCGCATCCATTTCCTTCTCCCCCAGCAGCGTCTCTGGCGTCTTGCGTCCCCGCGGTGGCGTTACCTCGTCGGTCACCGCCGCCGCCGCGGCGCTCGGCGATGCGGCTGAGCCCGCATCCGAGGCCATATTGCTCAGCGTCCAGGTGCACTTCTCGTCTCAACCTCTATGTTGGATTCGGAGGTTTCTGATTCTCCATTTCTGTTTTTCTCTTCGAATTTCACGGGAGGGTTAGGGTCCAGGCATGACCCGCTGCTGTCTGGGTCTTTCTTGCAGGGCATGATGTGCGACGGGTGCGCTTCCAGTGTGAAGAGGATTCTAGAGGGTCAGGTAATCGTCTCGTCTCTAGGCCTATTTACCATCGCGATTTTGCTCCATTTCTCTTGCAAAAATATGTTTGACCAAACCAATGAGGCAACGAGCAAGCAGTTCAGCACACTAGCAGAAGTACAATTGATCTTTTTTTATGTTTATTATCTCCATAATCGATACCTATCCGGCGCATATAGTAGCTTTTATTGAAGAAAACCGGGAATGAAATGAAGCTGAAACCAAAGAGAGTGCAGAACGGATCATTGTATATGGTTTGCGTATAGAATGTGGAGAGCACAATTCATTGATGAAATCTAGGCAAGTAGCTAGAGGTTAGGATAGCTCGCACAGACACAGGCTTCACTAAGAGCAAGTACAATAGAGTCCAGTCAGCTGACTATAAGACATTAAATAATATATTTTAGATGAGTTGGAGGAGAGAGAAGAGGAGAGAGAAGGGAGGTGGGCTACTATGCAATAGCCAGCTCTTGCACGTGCTCCTAGGCACCTTGTGAGAGTGAAAGGTGGGCCATATATTAGTAAAGTACTACATTCTTATAGCCAACTATTGTACATATTAGCTATATGATGACTACAAATGATATGACATCTTGTTATAGCCAACAATTGGCTATACTATTGGAATTGGCTCTAAACGTTTTCGCCAGCCTTCCGTCCGAAGACGACTCTGAGACCACATGGGTCATAAATTTCCATTGTAAAACGATCTAGTTCCAAGTCTTTGTATATTTGAAACTTGTGCCATGGGTTGAGGGGGCACCGCCACCACTCGTCAGAAAGTAATGAATCAAGGGGAGGGTAAGTTATTCCTTGCTTTCTTATATCTGATCGATTTCAATCATTGCAGCAGTGAGTAAGAGAGGGACAGCCTCTCTTATGCTGCAACTACGTTTCCTCTCCTCCAGAGAGATTAGGAAAAACATGCACGAGTCACATTTGCGTCCCTATATGTTTAACGGGGCATTTCATTAAAACAATTATCTCTATACCGATGTCAACCATGTTGGTCTGTCTAGATTTTCTACTTTGTATCGTTCCAGATTCTCGAGAATGCCCCTTTTTGCTACTTCCCTTTATTTATTTGTTGCTCTTTTCGTTCTGCTCACTTGGACCATTCTCAATGCTTTTCTTTCAGCCTGAGGTAACTTCTGCTACAGTTGATTATAAGGAAGCAAGGGCTGTCGTGTGGACAACTCCTGAGGTCAAGTTGACAGAAGATTGGCAAAAGCACTGGGGAGAAAAACTTGCAGGTCATCTTGGCACTTGTGGATTTCAGTCTAGCCCACAAGGTAAAAATATATTGACTTCTTGTGTGACGAACCCTAGAAAATGCATAGGTCTGGAAGTACGTCAAAATGGTATCATTTGTACTTCATGTTAAAAATTGGTTGGTAATGAATCATACTGGTGCTGAAGTATCCTAAATCATATCGGATTAAGTATACTAACGCACATTTCGCATCATCCTTACACGAAGGAACTATCACTGAATATAGGTTTTATACACATCAGTACATCACTAGACTAAGCTAGCTATGCGGGTATAAAAGGAGCAAGCTCGCCATGCAATGTCGTTGAGTCATGATTCTCCAGCATTCTGAATGTTGTTCATGCATCATTACTTCTCCAACATTCTGAAATCGGAACATCTAGCTAAAATTTAACTTCTATCACAGGACAAGGTGAAGCCTAATGAAGACGATTCCAAATCTCGCTAGTGCTGCAGATGAGCTATGATGTTGACCAGGACGGGGCACCTGAATGAACCACAGATCTCAGATGTGTGAGGCTGTGAGCGTCTCCAGGAAAGTTGCTGGCGCTCTAGAGTTCTGCAGTTGTAGATTACATCGTTTCTGTGCTGGGTGTTATAAGCAGTGTAGCTTCCCTTGCTCATAAACTTCTACTGAAACATCCCATCAAACGTACTGCAAGTCACTACTATATGTCAGGGAGTTTCACCAAATGTCCAATTATGGCCAACTGAACTTAGAATGAAGTGTGTACCGTTATGAAGATTTTATAATTGAAATTCTTTCTTGCTTAGCAGCTAGTGGCTTTTCCCTATAATGATATATTGCTATCGCAATTACCCTTGCAAAATTTGGTATGGAGTACATAACCATCACCTAGTCTGGTGAAGTTGTGGCGCGTGTTTCACCCACCAAGGTTTCAACCTTGGTCTCTACTCTCTCTATGTCAGAATATAGTGCGTATAAGATTTTTCGAAGTCAAACCGTGTGGATTTCAATCAAGTTATACGAAAACTATTAGCATCCAGAATATCAAATCAATACCATTTGATTCATAATGAAATATTTTTTTAATATAGTATACATTTAATTTGTAGATATCGCTAAGTTTCTTAATAAAATTGGTTAAGTTAGTTGAGTTTGAGTACCGCGGAAACCAATACGCAATATATTATGGCAAGGAGGAAGTCTACATGTCACAACGTTATGTATATATGTCATACCGTATATATACATTGACAATGTTTGAAGAGAAACTGTAACTTCATAAGCTGATTTTTTATGGCTAAAGTTTTTACAATTGCAGCTCTAAGTTTAGTTTTTTTATTAAAGTGTAGTGAACTATCAGACGGAAACCTGAAATTACAAATTCTAGTCATTTTTTTTCGATAAAGGGAATATATTAATATCAAAATGATACCAATTACACCCAGCCTCTGCAACAACGCACCACCCTAATGGCACTACGGATGCACACAGCCAAAAAAAAGAAAAAAGAAAACTAAGAAACAAAAGTCCCGCTACAGTGTCTCGGGCCTAACAACAGCAATACATCCACCGCCAAGACAACACCTGAAATACAAAATCTCCAAAAACGACGCCTCCAAGAAGGGAACAGTGCGCGAACACCATCGTCGCTCGATCAACGATCTTAGGTTTTCACCCTGAAGATAGTCCCCGCTCTCAAAACAATGCCTCCAACAAGGTCATTGCCAGGCACAACCAGTTAAGGCCGGACCTTGGGTTTTCACCCCGAAAGGTAGGACTCGAACTTCACCTGTGTTGTCGCCCCCACTTTCATACCGCTGCCGTGAAGCCCGGAACACCAAGCAAGTCCCTCAACAGCGCGGAGACTTGAACCTCCCTTAGCTAGTCCTCCCTCCGGCCTTCATGAACTTCTCTTCTTCCGACTTTCATCATGGATCCATAGTCACTTGATGTCAACACAGAAAAAGAGCTTCGCGCCGCTCCCTCCAGAACCAATCGGTCGGAATAAAAGCATGGGTGCGCACGACCGAATACCACCGATCCAGCAAACTCCAGGCAAAAAGCACTATTACATTCGCCGGCGGAGCCTTCCGGAACTCAACACTCCGGCTAGATCACGAGTCCAGGCCTCCGGTAAGTCTTCCTCTTCACGCAAGAGAGACCCTAGGACCACCGCCTTTATTCAGGTCGGACCCCCACGTCGGCGACCATCCCGGGCTGGCCACTCCAGCCCTCCGCCGGCGACTCCGTCGCCGGCTTCCAAGCATCTCCATCTCGCCGCCGGAACGCGGTGATAGATCGATAGATCCACCACCACCAACCGCAGGCCAACCCTCTCGGCGAAGAAGAGGGCCACCTCCACCGTCTTACCCAAGGCTGCTGCCCCGGGCGACCTCGTGTCGCGGGTGAAGCCCGAGATCGCCTCCACTCACCGGCGAGAGGCGGGGGGAAATTGGCGCAGGCCATGAGCCTGGCCGCCGCCCACCACCAGCCCCTGTCGGAGTGCTGCGGAGAGCCGACGGGAGAAGGAAGGCCGCAGCGCTGGCCGCCGCCGCCCATCCCAACCGCGCCGGCCGAGGGAGAGCCGACGGGAGAAGGGGGCGCAGCGCAGGCCGCCGCCGCCCAACCCATCCGCGCGCCCGCCATGCGTCGAGGAAGGGGATCCGGCTGCCGTCCACCAGGCGTTGACGAGGAAGGGCCCCCGCCGCCGCCACGCCCCGAGGGTCTTTGCCCTGGCGGCGCTAAAGGCGGCGGCGGCGGCGTTTAGGGCTAGGGAGTTACGGGAGGCTGGGGCGTTTAGCAGCAGAAGTGCAGAAGTATCTCTAGTCATGGAGTTGCACAAAGAAGGAAACAACAAGTTCTCGGAAAAAGTGTAGTAAGTGAACTTTTTTTTAGAACAAAAATACCTGTAATAGTGCGGATAAGGAGAAAATTGCACATACCACCGCTTGTTGGTAGAGTTTTTGCATAAAAGACAACCTAAGATTCTTTTTCTCAAAACATCAGATTTTGATGTAAATTAAGCATGTAAGGACCACTAGCAGTGCTTACCTGGCCTCCAACATGAATTTGCATGCACCAAATTGGTCATGCCGACAGAGGACAGTCGGACCGGAAGAAGACGACGTCACGGCTGCTTCTAGGTGTTACATGTCAAGAGAGTATTAAACTGTTGTAGTTTCTGTACTATTGCACCTAGACTATACCTAGACTATACTCATGTAACATGTACTACATATAAATACAAGACGCCCGAACCTGTAGGGTATCGAACTTTGTTTCCCACAACCCTAAACTCATGTACGTTTCATATGGTATCAGCCTAGTTCGGTCTCCCTCACCCTCAGTCTCGGTGCCCATCATCGCTCCAATGGCCCACCCTGCCGCCCATGGCTTTGCTCCCGAGCCCCGCGACCTCCCTATGGTGCAATCTGGAGGGGCCTCACCGTCCTACGTCGCGGCACCACAGCCCTACGGTGTGTCTTATATAGAGTGATGTGGAGTTAACTGAGGGATTAGATTAGAAAAAATGTAAGAGCATGACCTCGAGACGGATGACTATGCCTCGTATCGGAGATTGCCCGTCGAGAGCGTGCATGGCGCCGCCAGGTCATGTACATGGTCGCCGTACATGCCGTTGTATCGAAAAAGGATCCCTTGCTTAGGATCTTGTCTGCATTTTACCGAAAAAGGATCTTGTCTGCATCTGTTGTGGTCTATTGCGTCACCGTTGGGCTCGACCACCGTCAACACCGTTGCTACCTCTCTCTTTTTTTTTTGCTTGTGGTGAGCTGCAATGGGACCCACACTAGAGGCATTGCCAACGGCCATATGTGCTTAACTCAGTATTTATCCTATTAACAACTAGGTTAGTGTATTGTGCAACAGTTTATAACAGAACTTGTTGTTTTGTGCAAAAAGTATCTAAGAGTGTGTTCTTTGCAAAAACTGCACAAGCAAGTTTTTTTTTAGACAAACTGTGGTGTTACCGGCAATTTTCTCGCGGATAAGGAAAGGTATGGTCGGCCCGGCCCGGTCCGATGTGATATCCAGAGACGCCCACTAGAAACAGGCCGACCAGGTCAGGCCTATGTGCTTCTCCGTCGTGCCGCGTGCGAGCCTAGAAGGATCGCCAAGTTTTGTGGCCACCCACCCAGCGCCGCGTCCTCCCCAACATCTCTCTGCTCCTCGTCCCCGCCCTCCGTTCGCCCGCCACGTATCGCAACCGCCGCTCCGCTCCGGCCCGCGCGCCGCCTCCGCCGCCGGCTCCGGCGAGATGTCGCGCTTCGGACGCTCCGGCCCGCCGCCGATCCGCGACACCTACTCCCTCCTCGTCCTCAACATCACCTTCCGTGAGTTCCCCCTTCCGTATCCCCCGCCGCGCCCGTCCCTTCTCCCGCCCGCGGGCTAGCTCCCCAATCGCCGGCGCGGGTCTCACCCTCCCCGTGCGCGTTTCCCTCGCAGGTACGACGGCTGACGACCTCTTCCCGCTATTCGACAAGTACGGCGACGTGGTCGACATCTACATCCCCAGGGACCGCAGGTGCGGTTTGTTCGTTCCCTCGCTCGCTCGCTAGCCGGTTCGTTAGCTGATCCGTGTCTGCCGTGTGGGGGTTTGGGTGTATACCACATAGGACTCCGATACCAGAGGCGGAAATTTTAGGGTTGTGCCCTTGTGGAAGTTAATTTGCGTGTTTCTACATCTATCTATTCTGTAGGACTGGCGACTCGCGAGGGTTTGCCTTCGTGAGGTACAAGTACGAGGACGAGGCGCAGAAGGCAGTCGATCGATTGGACGGTTGGTACCTCCCCATACGAATTTCCGAATTTCTATCATAGATGCTGTTTTAGGATTTTGGGTTCATGTTCTATTTACTTGGTTACTTTTCAGGGAGGTTGGTAGACGGGAGGGAGATGATGGTGCAGTTTGCCAAGTACGGCCCGAACGCTGAGCGGATGTAAGATGTGATTTCTCTTCTTTACCGCTGGCTTGATTGTGGGTTAAGTCGTGATATCGACACTTAGTTTTCAGCACACGTGATACTACATGGATCTGTCATTTGCTGAATGTAAACTTCGTTGATTCCTGGTTGGATGTATATTAGGCACTGCATTAACTTTTTGCCGTGCATCAGAATAATCAGTATACTAGATCAAAGCAATTGATGGTCTTGAAGATTTTGCTCTGTTTCGGTGCCATGAATTGTCTTATATTTTAACCATCATTGCGGAAGTGTTAGGTTACATCTGTTCCTTGTGCAATATGGTCTTGGGGTATTGTTCTTCGTTTAATTCTCTGTCCTCAACAGTTCAGTTCTTAATATGTTCTAGATTATGAATTGTGTGCATATTACACTCAGTATGGGGATCATGAACCTGTTGTTTTATTTTTACTTAAACAGTGCCCATGTACTGATATTTTTTTGGGGAATTTTCCCTTGGCAATGGTAATAAGCAGGAAGTATAATACTCTCTGATATGTTTGTGCTACTTCTAAAGCCTTTTCTCGTTTATTATCTTCTGTAGTGTTGATGGTAACTAAGCATATGTGTGTTGGCATGTAAACTATGTTGTCAGACTTGATTCTCTTGAAAAGTTCCTGGACATTGTCGTATGTAAAAGAATGAAGTAGAGCCACAACTGTACATAATATTATTTTGCCTGAACTTTGCAGTCAAAAAGGGAGAATCATGGAAACGCTCCCAAGGTCAAGGGGTCGGTCCAGAAGCCGCAGTCCAAGACGGGGGTAATACTTTTTTTTCTAGATCTTTATACATTTAGACATATATTCCTTATTTGCCCGGTTTCCCCTAGGAGCTTCTCTCATGTGGCTTGTGATTCTCTTCAATAGAACGATTATAAAGACAGCAAAAATAGGGCTGTAGACGTGTGAGTAACAGAGATCCACTAAGTTTTGCAATATCAAGTCAGTGTACATGGCATGGTTTTATACCCCTGTTGTGTTGGCAGATATCATATTTCATTTTTGACATACAAACCAGAATTAGAGTAATATAATGTGGCGGCTGCCATGCCTTGCTTCAATTCATACATTGCTTTTTGTCAAATTTGCATAATAGTGTAGCCCTCCTTTTGTTGCTTTCTAGTTTCGCCGGTGGGCACTGGATACTAGCCGTACTACTAAATTCCTAATGCTTTATTGTTCAGGTAGCTATCAGATTGTGATATTGCGCTGTGCAGTGACAAAACCTATTGTGATTTCCTTTGTTATATGCTCTTCTTGTCACGATGTAAAAAAAAACATGTGTACCACATCTGCAGGTACCGGGATGATCATCGGGGCAGAGATTATTCTAGAAGGCGAAGTCGGAGTCCGAGTAGAGAGCGATATGGACGTGACAGGCACACAGAGAGGGATTATCATCGTCGTAGCAGGAGTCGCAGCTACAGTCCTGATGATTACAGGAGGCGTGGCAGGGACAGGTACACACATTTATATGATCACTGGTTTTTTGCTGTATTATACTGTACGTTATTTTTAATAAACATTATTGGCTGCCTGTAGAAGCCCTAGTCGTAGCAGGAGCCGCAGCTACAGTCCTGAGGATGACAACAGGCGTGGCAGAGCCAGGTATGCACATTTGGGAATCAACTTTGTTTATTTTATCTTGCTGAATTGGAACGATGCCATTTAATGTTTGCTTGCAGTGTGTCGCCTGCGCGTAGAAGCACTAGTCGTTCACCTCGCAGGACGCCATCTTCTCGTGAGGGATCTCCTGTTAAGCGCAATGAGGACCGATCTCCATGCTCTCGTAGCCCTTCAACATAAACTGAAGATCAAACGACCGAGGTCAAGTTTTTTAAATATTATTTATGTCATCGCAGTTCATTATCTTACATGTGATAAACATAACTTGTGCTTCTTCTTTCTATAGGATGAACGGAACAGGGCTGCTCCTACCAGAGGCTGTTCAGTTGCTTGGTTGTGAACACTATAGTTACAAGCACTGTTTAGTTACCAACTGAAATGCTGTGGGGCTTCATATCAGTGGCTGCTTCAAGCTGCAGATAATGCTTTGTGGATATCTGGATGCTTGTTAGAACTATATGTACTTCACTTTCTTCCCATTCAATCTTGTTTAATTAGCACTCAATATTACTTCTCCTTTTCAGTGTTGGGTACTTACTTTAAATGGTAATTTGCACCTTTCTAGTTACATGATGTGGTGAGAAGATGCTGGTTGATAAAGGACCAACACAAGTTAGTTGCTGTTGCGGTTGATATTGTTTGTGCTGTATCCCGTAATGATGATGATGGTGGTGATGGCGGTGATGATTAATGATGATACTGGGATTTGATGATGCTGATCATTTTGCTGCCTGCTTGCATCGTTTGCTGTCTGCACTTGTTATGCTGACAAGTAAGGTTCAATTGATTCAGCAGAGTTTCACTACTTCAGCAGTTCAACCATAAAAGTACTTTTGTCCATGATTCTGCATGCTAGGATTTCAGAACTTAGATCTTGATATGATTTAGTTTTTCTCTCAGCGGTGCTCTGTGTTTGCTATTTCTACTGTTTCGTTTATGATGCACCATAGCTTCTGAATGATTAATCACACTTTAACTTAAGTTATCATATGATGATGTTATCTGAGACGAAGTTAGCGTCTAGAGGTTATAGAATCTTGTAGTTAAGAGGTTATAGAATCTTGTAGGTAAGAGGTTTTTAAACCAATTTAGAAAGATATTATTTATAGACTACAGAGTATATATGCCAATGTGCTCATCAAGACGATTTAGTTAATTATGATTTATTATGCTAAATAAGTAGCGCCCTTCCTTAAGTTCTTTTCACTGCATCCACTCAAGTAAGAATGGTTCTGGTAGCATGTCGGTAACCAGTTGAAAGAAGTATGCATATCTCCCGCAAGTACTTTTGTTCGGTTTTGCAAACATCGGAGCCAATTTCGACCTGAGGCGCATCGTCTCTGTTTGTTTTCCAAACTTGCGGGGTTATGTAAAGTTAGGCTGCTGTAAAAAAATATTTTTTGTTTATTAGGATTTGCTATTTACAACTGATGCTCTTAAGAAATCGAAATATGTGGTAGTTGTTTTCAGTTGCAGACTAAATTACATTCAGTCGATTGCCTGATGCCCACTAGATGTGATCATGTGAATGCTCAGTTAAGGTCTGCTGTGGATCTTGATGTGCTGATGGTGGCCGTCCAGAAAGAACGTTGATGATTCTTATAATGCTTTCAGAGATGTAATGTATGATGTCTTTTTACTGGAAATTTGGAAAATAAAAGGATTAGACCTTGTTCTCTGTATGCTGAAAAGAAATGCATTAGACCTTGTTCTGTGTATTCATCCGTGTGTATTGCTTGGCATCATGTTCTCGTCTGTGCTCTTGTTCGATCATAAATTTGTGTGGATTTCTTGCTTAATGACATTGTGAACCGTCAATTTCTTCCTCACTGTAAGTGGATATTTGATCTGTCATGGTGTTCCTGCAATACTTATGATGACGTATTGCCTATCCTCAGTGTGCATGTGTAGACAGCAGCAACATGCGGGCGCTACTCACTGGCGTCTCTGCATGCGGTGTAAACTGGAATCTTGCTAGAAGTGCAAAGCTACTACCACAACGATGACTCCTGGACTGAACTACGCCCAGTGCAGCCATTACAAGCTAATATTATAGGAAGCAGTTCATATTATAAACTTGCGTGAACTAAACTAGATGTCATTCAGATTGTCCCACCAGCTGCACAGAGGTGCGCGATCAATTCACAAAGGACCCATCAATACTGGTAGTTTCCGACATTACAGGAGCAACTATATATAGTACTGCTTCAGGATGAGGGCAACATGAACATGCGCGATCAATTCACTAAGGACCCATCAGTTCTGGTAGTTTCTGACATTACAGGAGCAACTACATAGTACTGCTTCAGGATGAGGACAACGCGAACTTGAGCTTGTTCACGCACGCCTGGGAGGGTGATACTGCACATCATTGTCTTGGCACATCCCCTGGAAAGATCATGATTTTTTATTAAGTGATATATTGTACAAGAGTGTCAAAGTTCTTGCTAAATGTGAGCATGCAGTTTCTTACTTGATACTCCTCCGGAAGTTCCTCAGAAACAGCCAGAGTATAGCACCCGGGAATGAATCTCCCTGCAGACCAACAAAGCAACACTTCTTTTAGATCTTTTTAGGCCGTGTATGAGTTATGACACAGAAGATAAACACACGGTCATCCAGGTTCCAGCAAGTCCGGGGCTACCGGAGTAATGCATAGCAGCACTGTGAACTACTGGTAATTAACTGAAAGGATCACATGATTAAAAAGGACAATGCTCGGGCAGCGCAGCTCTCAAGTTAACTCAAAGATAATAACTGGTGGAACCTCCTAGTATGGGACTTCTTTTGACACTGACGGCACCTAGATTAATGGTGTGACATGGTAGATATAGCCAACAAATAAGGATAATCAAATTGATGTTGTTTCACGATGCAGAAATCATGCCAACAAAATGTAAATCAAGGTAACTGAACAAGGATTGCATCACTGCAAAATGTTAATCAGATTATGGTCTTGAGTTTTGAGACGAAAATCAATTAAAATTTCAGTAGATTCATTCATACAATTGTGGAAATATTGGATCCAGTATCAAGATGTGATACATGAAAGTGTATAGAAGACTTCAGAAGGGAAACAAAGAAGGAACAAGAGAGTGCACTTGGGTTAGCAAGAATGCAATTGGACAGTTTAAACAAGATCCCAATGTGAAATGTTAGACATGCCTAACATAAGAGCAGCAAGCAGACAATGGAATGAATTAACAACCTATTTCCGTCAAAATGTTCTTAAAGGGTATAGGCATTTCTCATCCAGACACCCCACCTAGTGTTATTTATAAATCTTACTTATTAGTACTACCTCCGTTCCAATGAATAAGTTGTATATTTATATTTTGAGAAGTCAAACTATGTAAAGTTTGACCAAGTTTTTAGAATAAAGCAGTACATGTACAATACAGAATCAGAATCATTAGATACATGATGAAATATATTTTCATATGGTATTTATAACTATAGTTGTTGATAGTTCATTATAAAGTTTGGTCAAACTTAAAAAAAAACGCCATATTCATTGGAATTGAGGGAGTATATTGTAGCAAGGAGAGCTTTCTCTGTACATGGCCTAACTAGTTTTCTTAGCAGTCTACAACAGTGCATATCATTCTGGGCTAGGAATGCAATAGCATAAAGTAAACCAAGCTGAAAAGAGAAAGTAACTTAAAGACAAATAGAAGTACAGGGCTGTGTGATAGCTATTTTAATACAAACTCACCGATTCTCAACCAACGAGCAGCCCAACTCCTATTGGGATCCATCAGCGATATTATTCTGCAAACCACGATGCACGCAATAAAATCAGTAAAAGGGAAGCACAGGACCTACATAACCCATGTCTGGGGAAATAACATCTTTTAGCAGCAGCACATTCTTATAGGGAGTATATGACTGTTTCAACTTTCTGTATTACACAAGTCACACTACATGAACATATATGCTATGTGCTTTTGCACCAGCAAAATGTCTTTATAAACTACTCACCAAAATCAACCCAAAGAGTGGAAGACTGGAAGTTCAGAGAAAAACCACAGCTATTTCTCCTCTTATATGTTTATAGGCCAATTTGCAGTAGGTTAAAGCACAAGGTACATCATGAATACAGTGTAGAATGGAATTCCTCTTATCATGAAGTAATTTGAAAAACATAACCAGAGAAAGTTTGAGAGCACCACTAGCCATTACAAGTACATGAATGCAGTGTAGAATGGAATTACCCAGTGAAGTTGGCGGTGGTGCAGCCTACGACGTTGTCACGATCCTTGTCCATGTCCAGGAAGGGGCAGTTCTCGCAGCCATTCTCCCTGAACTGCAGATCACATAGAGCAATCAGATAGAGGAGATGTAAATAAGAGCAACAGCAATAATACATCGCCGTGGGTAGCCTCCCTCTGCTTGTGCCATAGGAGTTTTCGTCCCACAAAAATCGCACAAATTTCGGACCGCATAATCTACAGGAAACCCAAGTACGAGGTCGAAGTCGATAACAAGCAGCTAAACCCTAGTACGATCCAACGACGATTCGCTCCGTTAAGAAATCAGGCAACCCTAATTCGACACCGAAATCTCCCCCGGGTTACCCAGCGCGAAGGCACGGATTCACTGAACCAACGGGGCGCGGCCTAAACCCTAGGTCCCGATGGACGGGTAGCGAGAGGGGAACGCGGCGGCGGCGGCGGGGGGTAGGTACCTGGTCGTAGGTCTTGACGAGGCGGCAGCGGAGGCAGGCGCGGAGCTCGTGGCCGAAGCTGTTGGGGATCTGCGCGTGCTCAACCCGGCCCTCGTCGTCCATCATCCCGCCGCCGCCTCCGCCGCCCCTCCTCATCCTTGCTTCGCCTCGCGTCTCCTCTCCGGCTCTCGTCCTGGTGCTCGCTTCTCTCGCCCCCTCTGCGCTTCGCCGTAGCCCGTAGAGCTCTGGTGTGGCTTCTTCCGAGTCCCGACTTGTGAACCCCAGAATCGATCAGGTTGGGCCCTGTTTCTGATGGTTGGGCCGACGGGTAAGTTGATGGTTGTTGGAAGGCCAAATCTCAGAGGCCCACTAGACTAGGGTGGAGATTACAGCAAGAACTGAAGAAGTTGCCTATTGCCTTGGCTCAAAAAGCAAACGCTTCTTCTGCACAAAGGTATAAAACCGGATGGAACTGAAGAAATGACATCACATCACAACTTCACAAAAGAAATTTTGGATTCTGTTTTTTATGACTTCAGATCACGAGTATCTCGCTAAAAATGGTAAGACGTTCGATTTTTTTTTTTTTGGTTTGCTAAGTAAGGAATATCGTATCGTGTCCCTCGTGGCAAATGATTGAACTGATGAGCGGCCGAGGACAGTACACTGGAAAAAGAATTCCGAGCAGTACCACAAAGATGGGAAGCTTGAGTCCGACAGAATTGGTAACTCTTGGCATAGCGTGGGTGCAAATCATCAGAAGAAAACAATGAAGTGGCGAGCGTACTATGCGCATACTGAGCGTGGAGGATACCATATCAGGCAAATCCCCTTCTTGGCAACCGATCGCTCGAGCGAGCGGATCTTGTCGGCGCGGAGCGCTCGCGCGGACGCGCGAAGGCAATTCCCTTTTCGCCGCGTCACGCGTGTCACGCTCGTTTCTATTTTTGGTAACCGATCGACTTTCCCTTTTCGGCCCGTCGTTTTCGAATTATTTCGAATCGATTTGGGGTTCGCCTCCTTCCGCCCGTTATCCTCTCTCCCCTGTTCTCGTCTCATTCAGCCCTGACGGAGAGGGCGACGGCGACGGCGGAGTCGATGCTCCGGTTCCTCGTGGCTAGTGCGCGACCTAGATTTCTCCTGCCGTCGCTTCACTAGCAAGCTCCAGTCGAGTTCGGCGCTTGTAAGGTTAGTATTCCAAGCTGGATCTAGTGGGGAGATCTAGGTCTCGCCGGCCGGTTTGTTTGTCCGGCGAGGGATTGTTTTCCACCGTGGATTTATTTTCTGATCGGTTTTTTGTTTGTCTGGCGATGGATTGTTCCGGCGAGGGTTTGTCTTTTTGGGTGGATTTTGTTCTCCGCCTAGGTTCCTGATTCGTTCCTCGGTTCACAAACCTCTGTTATCTGGGTCTCGTCGGCCGGTATTGTTTTGTGCGGCGAGGGATTGTTCCACCTTGGATTATTTTTCTGATGGGATTTTTGGTTTTGTCCGGCGAGGGATTGTTCCGGCGAGGGTTTTTTTTTGGTGTGTTTTGTTCTTCGCCTAGGTTCTGCTTCGTACCTCGTTTTTCTCAAATCTCTGTTATGGGATCGGCTGTAAATTGCGTTTTCACTTATTTCAATGTTCATTGTAGTCCGATTTTTGGCTCTGTTGCACTTGCTTTTTGTCCACAATTTCTATGGTAATTGTAGCAGGAGAAAGCGAGAGATCATGCGACTTGTTTTTCTAGGTGTTCACAAATCCCTGTTATGGGGTTTGTTTTACCAACCCACTTACTCACTCTTCATCAACTAGTATCTCAACGTTTAACCAATATATACATTCTGAAGTTACCAACCTCTTTTTTTCCCTGTTATGGTAATTGATTTTACTAAGAGTTTCTCATTATCATGGCATCTGTTTTTGTATTGCAGCGTTGTTGTTTCAATGGCGGGCAGCAAGAAACAAGGTGGTGATCATCTAGGTGTTCGCAAAATGCCCAATGCTAGTGAGCGCGCTAGGAATCGGGCGTCTCCTCTTCTGTTGTCGGGTTATATGAACATCTAAGTTACGATCGGAAGAACTCGATTGGGGATATGGATCTTGGTTCAATGCTTGACATCAAGTGCCATGTTCTTCACAATCCATTGATAAGCTGGCTCGCTCCTTTGTATGATAGTCATTCCCGAGAGTTTGTCATTCAAGGGCGTGGTAGAATCCCTCTCAATGCTGATTCCATTTACCGTACACTCGGTCTTCCGCGGGGGATATTCCTGTTGTGTATGCAATGGATTCTATCATAGAGGCTCGTCTAGGTCCTTTGTTATTTCCTGGCCATAGCAGCACGCCGAAGATTACTTGGTGTGTTCACAATGCTTGTCGAGAGATGACTCGGTATGATGACATTTTCAAGCAAGTTTGGATGATGTATCTTGTTTGTACTTTGCTTGCACCAACAACGTCTAACAAAGTCGGCAACGAGATGTTATCCTATCTTGGTATATGTGTTATCCTCTAGTTTTTTAAAAAATCATTCAATTTTTTTATCAATATATGTGAACAATCATTTTTTACGCGGTGTTTACATTATTTTTTTGTAGGACAACATTAGCAATGTCGGGAACATGAACCTTTGTCGGTTTGTGTGCGACAGATTGCATGATGAGCTTTGTCTTGGGAAGCCTTACGGAGGCTGCCTGTTCCATATTCGATTCTTGTATGTTGACTCTTTGGATATTAGCTCTCTTAACCTTGACCTTCCGGATGGTAGATTTGTTGCTAATATATGGTCAAAGAAAGATGTTGATACTTGTGCTTGATGCTGACTTGAAAAGGGATGGATCTGGTTATGGGAATCTCGAGGTTAGTTAATCTTTTTTGTGTTTCTCATGTTATGACATGAACCTTTGTGGTCGATTTTGTGCAAGCTGATGCATTTTTTGTTTTTGTCTTGTCACTAATATCAGTTGAAGCCACACCTTGCTATAAATTTCAACTTGTTTGGAGGTGCAGCTAGCTTTGAAAGATGGGTTGAAACCAATACTGCACCTAACTGCCCGAAAAATGTATGATACAGTGATAAGTTTTTTATTTTTAGTTTTTTGTTTTTCAATTTTGTATAGTACCATTACATTTTTTTAGTATATCTCTTTTTTTAAATGAATTTTAACCTTTTTCATTTTTTGTGTGTTGTTTTTTGATGTAGCGTAAAGACAAGGTTTCTAGATTAATGGGTGAGTTTGCGTACGGTCTCACTTGGTCTAATGAGTAAGCTTGTGCAAGGTTTGACTGAGGTTGATGATGACGAAGTTGTGTATACTTGCAAAATCTGATAAGACATTACGCTCTCAAATCGTTGCCTCTCGTTCATCGCATGATGGAGGTGCTGCAAACACAACCTCTCCTATTGCGCAATCAACTTATGATCGTCTGATAAGATTGTAGGAAATCACCAATACACCGTCTCAAGAATGTGCCTTGCAACCAAAGTGCTGATGCTACGGATGTTGGGGGGATGTGCCTTGCAAGCGGATTGCTGATGTTACAGATGTCGGAGGGGATGTCCTTTGCAACCAGAGTGCTGATGCTACAGATGTCGGAGGTGCTATTACTGCTGATCCATTGAATGTTGTTGATTCCGTTTCATCACCTGTCTCTGAGCAAACTAATGTTCTGGCCGAGGCCCGTGTTGTTGAGCAAACTCGTGTTACCAGGTCTGCTGCAAAAGCCGCTTGTGGTGCCAAAGCGCCATGTCAAGGCGATAAGGTACCTGTTGTCAACTTCGGTGACAATATGTACGACGGCGAGAGTTATCATTCGACAATGACGGTGATTATGTTGATGAAGCCGTTGCTGATCGCTTTGTTATTCAAAGCGGACGTCATGTGGATGTAGGTGAGCATGGTGATACCGTGTTGTCGGAATGTGCGGGAGTGCCAAGCCGGACAACTCTTTACGGTGTTGCGACAGTTGTTCCCGGTGTTTCTCCTGAACTGGTTTCCACCGGTGTACCCATGGATATTGATTATGCTTGTTGCGGAACCATCGATGCTTGATGCTCTAGTACGTTTTATGGAAGCTGATATCACTTGTTGCATCGGCAGATAATAGGATTGTGTTTCGGGGTCTTGAAAATCTTGCGGACTACTGCTGCTATGCATATTGATGGTGTTGTTGATGAGCGAGATTTAGATATTGGGAAGCAAGTTTTATACTGAAACAAATGAAGCTGATCTTCTTCGTGCCAAAGATGCCGGTGCTTGATGGTGCTTGTCATTTCGTCGGTACGAAGTCGGGCGAAGTTCTGAGTTCTAGCCTTGAGGTTGCTTGTAATGAATGAAGGCAATGTGAAAGGATTATACGATGGTTATGATGTTGTCAGTGAGACAATCAACGAAGTCGTGAATGATTTGAAAAGGAGTAGGTGTGCTCTCGATGCCTCTGAAGCGAAACGTACTTGTGTTGTACGCGAGGATAGTTCTGTTAATCCTGTACAGAATGAACCGTCATCTGCTCCTAAGAAGAAGCCCAATGTGAGAGGCAGAAGGTATTTTTGATCGACCCCGTTTGAAGTTACTTACCAATGTATTTCATGTGTAGCTATCAACATTTCTGTCGTTGCATTTTCTTACATTTTTTCGCTGTAAATGTATTCATGTCTTTTTCTTTTTTGCTCTTTTTTTGTATTTCGTGTAATTTTACCAAATACCATCTCATGAACTTACCAATGCCTTTTTCTGGTAGTTATCAAAACGCTGGTTGTATTGCATGACATAGTATGTTTTTTTTTTTTTTTTTTTTTGACCAGAAAACCGTAGGGGAAACCCCTACGGTGTAATTTTCAATTAAATGATAGAAAAAGTACAGAGAAATTTACATACGAGGTGAAAGGGAGAAAAGCAGATAGAAACTAGCTAGCTAAGAAAATCTAGCGAGACACTAGAAGCTATCGATCCATTCAGATAGTGCTTGCTTATGCCGTGGCTTAACCCGGTGAACTATTACAGATAGATCTTTCTTAAAAATAATCCTCCAAGCCTGCATTGATGGCTGCACTTTCTCAAAAATGAGACCATTACGTTGTTTCCAAATGCCCCACAGAGCACTAGTGGCAACTTCAAAAAAACTTGGACCTGAATAATTCTGCTTGGCTCGCTCAAACATATCCAGAGAACCTTGACTAGAGTCCCACACAATGCCAACCTTTCTCCAACACTTACGGGCAAAACCACAGTTAAAAAATAAATGATCACGTGTTTCTCTTTGAGCTTGATTGCACATAACACAGTTTACTCCCGAATCTAATGTCCAATGTCTTCTTTCCATCATATCACGGGTGTTTAATCTATCAACCAGAAATAACCAAACGAATACCTTTTGTTTATGTAAGGTTTTACTTTTCCACAGCCTCTTGAACACCGGGGAGACTGACAAACCATCAAAGATGAACTTGTAGTATGTAGAAGGGGTGTATGCTTTATTAGCTTGCAGAAAGGTCCAATTATCTGGTGTCCCCCTATTAAGATACTCTTGCCTCATGTCATTCAAAATTTTCAACACTTGAACCAACTCCTGGAAAGCTTGCTCAGACAACGGCAAAGAAAAATGATCTGCCAGCTGCTCTACATCGGTACATCTCAACATGGGCAGGAGGGTTACATCAGTATCAATGGCAAAGGAGTATAACCTTGCAAAATCCTCAGAAACGAGCTCTTCTTTCCATCTATCCTTCCAGAACAAAATTGCATTTCCATTACCAGGATTGCACTTGCTCACTCCACGAAAAGTAGTGAGAAGATCACACACATCTCGCCACCAAAAGGAGCCCACCCGACCAGCAGATTGTGGAACAGCAGATTGATAATATGCTTGCCAAGTCATATGAACCCAAGGGGTATCAGCATGGTTAAAAAATCTGAACAAATGCTTAAGCAACAAAGCATCATTTTGTATTTCCAAATTTATGACACCCAGCCCTCCCTTGTCTTTCGGTCTACATACCATCTGCCAGGCAGCAAGAGAGTTATGTCTTTCCTTGTCCTTCTTTTCCCATAAACAATGTCTCCTAGCACGATCCACTGTTTTAATGATAGCTTTATTCAGTTTGAGCATGCACATATAAAATGTGGGTAAGGCCGAGAGAACAGAGTTTACAAAGGTGAGCCTGCCACCGTAGTTCAAAAAACGGGAGCAAGCATTCAGACGCCTTTCCACATTGTTTGCAAGTGGAGCAAGATCTTGAACTGTCGGCCTAGTTGTCCCCATTGGCAAACCTAGGTAGGTGAAAGGCATTCGGCCTACGGTGCAGCCAAAAAAACTTGCCAACACATTCGCATGATTATCATCAATGTTTACAGCAACAAGACATGACTTGTGATAATTTACTCTCAGCCCGGTTGCCAATTGAAAAGTGTGTAAAGTCTGTTTCAGAACCTGCAGATGAGCGAAGCTAGCTTCCAAAAACAACAGTGTATCGTCCGCATATTGTACAATGGGGAAATCCTGGCCATCAAAAGGGACCGGAGGAACTAACATACCATCATCACTCAGCTTGTTCACTAGGTCTTGAAGAATATCAGAAGTGGAAGCAAACAGTAAAGGAGATAACGGATCGCCCTGACGAACACCACACTTTTTTCCCAGGGATGCCATTAAGAAGAACAGAAGATGTCCCAGTGCTCAATATATTTTGGATCCATCCAAGCCAAACATCATCAAAACCTTTCTGCCGAAGAATTTGAATGATAGCTGAATGTTCTACTAGATCAAACGCTTTTTCAAAATCAAGTTTCAGTATGATGGCACCATTCTTTGCAGATTTACAGTGATGAAGGTACTCAAACGACCACGCTAAACAATCCTGAATGTTTCGAGATTTGATAAAGCCGTACTGATTTTTATGAACCACATCCACAATCCTAGATTGTAATCTATTTGCAAGTAGCTTGGTGAGGAGTTTAAGACATGAGTTCAGTAAAGAGATCGGCCTAAAATCGTTAGGAGTCTCCGGCGAAGCTTTCTTGGGAATTAGTGCTATGATAGAGTCATTAATACTCTGGAGAGAAACTTTCCCATCCTGAAAGTCTTGACATAAGGCATAAAAATCTGTTTTAATAATCTGCCAACAACTTTTTAAAAACTGACCATTAAAGCCATCTGGCCCAGGCGATTTGTCAATTGGAAGTCTGTGAACAACTTTATCAATTTCCTCTAAAGTGAATTGAGCCGACAAATTTTTCAGATTTTCAACTCTTTGCACAATCTCTAATACTTCAGCAGGAACTACAGAATCCATAGAAACACCTAGTCTATCCTTGAAAGATGTCCAAAGAATCGCAGCTTTCTCTTGATGATCAGAAACTTCTGATCCATCAGCAAGTGTAAACCTTGCAATGTGATTTTGCCGATACCTTACAGTAGCCATTGAATGAAAGAAGGCAGAATTCTCGTCCCCAAACTTGGCCCACCGAATTGTACACCTATTCCTCCAAAGCAAGTCCTTGCAAGACAACACGTGTTGAAGTTTGTTTTTAATGATGTTCCGAAAATTCCATTCAGTGATATGTAATGGCCTTTGTTCTTCATACTCATCCAAACGGAGAATGACCGCATTACAGTTTTTTATTATAGTATCCATGTCAGAGATGTTACCATTCCATTTCTTCAGGGCTTTTCTCAGAAGTTTCAGTTTGGAAGATATTATCCTTGCACTATTTCCATGACAGTTAGTTGCCCAAATATTTGCAACTACTTCGAAAAATCCCGGCTGCCTAATCCAATAATTCTCAAATCTAAAGATGGCAGCCTTAGGAATTTTTGAGTCAATTTTCACCACACATGGAATGTGATCCGAGGTTGGGCGAGCCAGAGGGTGAACTTGAGTATTTGGAAACGTCAAAGTCCATTCTGTGGTGGTGAAGTACCAATCTAATTGTTCCATCAATGGGATCGACTGCATGTTACTCCACGTGAAAGCCCTGCCCTTAATTGGCAGCTCAACCAAACCCAGATGACTTATAATTTCATTAAACGTGAAAATATCATTCATATTAGCCCCATCTCTGTTACGATTTTCAGTCGATCGGTAGAAATTGAAATCTCCAAGAAGGAGCCAATGTGCAGTCACAGGGATGTCCAGATTAAATAACCAAGAAACAAACTCAGTGCGACGAGGTTCAACACACGGACCATAAACATTCACTAAAGTCCAGACAAAAGAAGAAACCAACGAGGTGAATTCAATGGCCACTCCAAATGATTCTTGCAAGCAAAGACGACCAGAGAAAACTTTGCTATTCCATAGAATTAAAATACCACCAGAAGCTCCATTTGACGGCACACATACAAAATGATCAAACCTTTTGGGCGCAAACTTCCGGATATCGGAATTATCAAAAGAGGCCTTTTTAGTTTCTTGCAAACAAACAATCGAAGCGCCACTTTCTTCAATTTTGTTTCGCAAGATAGGCCACTTGTCCTTATCATTGATGCCACGGATGTTCCAGTTTAAGACTGACCACACATAACTGTGTCTTAGTGTACTTGACGGCATATCTTCCAGAGCAAACGAAATACCAATCAAGGTTCAGTAATACAAGCAAAGCACACACACGACAAAACTTGATATCGAAGTTAAGTGGAGCGCTCACGATGCAGCTTTTCTTCAGTGAGATCCGCAGGATCCACACCACAGTCTTCTACACCGATTCTCTGCATCTCTTGAATTTGCAGCACCTCAGGTTTGGGAGCAAGTGGAGTCCGCGAAACCTTGCGACGAGAAGGAGTATATGGGATTGCCATCTCAACATAACCGTCCTTGTCACTACGAAGACCACGACGAAGGCCACGCTTAGTAAGCGGAGTTGCTGCTTTGCCCAAGAGAACATCATCAGAAGGAGTGACCTGAACATTTGAAGATTGGACAATAGACAAACCCACCGCCTCCAGCTGCTTACAAACAGAGCGACTCAATGACCCAGCAACCGGCAAGCCCACAGACCCCAGCTGCACATCTTCCTTTGTACTCATATGCTGAATTTCTGACATGCCCAACTGACCAAATTTACCAACTTCAGAACTGCTCAATTCAGTTAAATCACTATCGCAGACTATATCAACCTCATCAAAGATTTCTTCGATAACACAAGAGTTGTCTCGAGGAGAATTTATCACATTAAACACCAGATCATCATTTGCAGCAAGACGAACCCCATCAGAACTCCTCTCCTTAGCAAAAGCATCCAGTGAAATCAAAGCCACCTTCCTGCCAAAGATAAAGTAGTTGTCTACTTCTTCAGCAACAAACCGCATACCTCCCAGGGACGAAAGGAAGTTATTGTCAAAAGAAAGGCTAACAAAGAAACTATTATCATGTTTCACGTTAGGCAACATCAGGCTTTTAATAGCAAGACCAGCCATCATCACTTGCACATCCGAACCAAAAAAACTCTTCTTCATAGTCTTGATTGTCAGTTGATTCACTGTCACGGAACTAGAGCCAAAATCCATAGGAAAAGCTTCAGCATCCACAGGCTTTGTCTTGTTAGAGATCGTACTAACCCAATCCTGCAAATTGTTGGCAGTATCATTACTTTCAAACGGATGTACACCGGCGTCATCAGTCCCAATTTGCTCTGAGGTTTCCTGTCGCGCAACATCCTTTTTCTTCCAAACTTGCTTCCGAAGAGGGCGGTGTTGACGAACCGCTACAACGATTTCCTTTCGTTTAATCACCCAAGTTAATCGCCTAATCGAGCCATGCATTGACTCACACTCCTCCGCCCTATGACCTAGATAGGAACATATAGAGCAAAATAACTTTCCTGGGCACTGTCTCGAGAAGTGGCCTTGGCCCAAACAACATTGACAGGAAGCAGAGAGGGCTGTAACAGGCTGAGAGACGGAGGAGAGAGGACAATTCTTCCAGGAGTGGCCTGCAACATTACAGGTGTGACAAAAAGGCCCAGGGCACGAATTTGCTAGATGACCATGAAGAGAGCACGTCGAGCACCTATCCAAAACAGCGAAAATATCTGCCGAGGCGGGAATCCAGGGAAGATTAAGGCAGGCAATAATTTCGTGCTCCATGTAATTAGCTTGACGTAAATCCAAGATATGCTCCAAAAGACCCCGATTGTCAATCACTGACATCACTTCCTTTTTGAAAGAATTCCCAGTAAAATGCGGTAATACCGGTCGTTGATTTGGCAAGTGTAAATCAAAGGTAAAACTTCCAAATTTAATTTTCGGCTGAGAAATTTCAAACGAGGCTGAAGGCAGAGGTGCCATCAAAGAACCAAGATTAATAAACTTGGACGACTCAGGAATTCGCGATGAACTTGCATAGTTACCAGAAGAATCTCCATAAGGAGGATTAGTCGTTACAGTCTTAGTATTGCCCTTGAGGAAATCCAAGTTAGTTCGAACTGCAATGGATCCAGGAGCCGGAGAATGATTACCATGAACCGAATTCAGCCAATACTCAGCAGCCAATTCCACACTCCGAGCAGTATCACCACGAAACAGATGAAAGTGACAAATGAAATCTGGCCAGACTCGATCCTTAAGACCGTAAATAAAATGCCCAACCTTATTTGAGGCAACAGAGAATCGAAAGCGATTATCACTTAACATGAAAACCCGAAATCCATCACAGCGACCACCGATGCAACATTGAAGAGCCAAAGCCACAGATTCTTCACAGAGGGGGAACGAGGCATAGGAGAAAGAGACCACGAGGAAGAATTCCTTTGCCGAGGGAGAGGAGGAGAAGTGAACCGACGAACCAAAACGACGACGCACCTGAGCCTCGAGCGCAAGGCCCGGGGAGAAATCCCAGTGAAGAAGACCCTCCATGGATCTTAAACGAGGGGAAAACCATGGCCGCCGGCTAGGAGGAGGTGGGAGGTGGGAGGAGGGAGGAGAGCCATCCTATAGTATGTTTTTATACTTCACTGTTTTTGTAGTTTTTTCTAATAATTTTAAGTTTTTTTGCTTTTTCACAGGCAAGCTGTTTATAAAAGTCAGGTTGCTACAAGATCTTCACCACGACGAGCTCCTAGAGGTACTTCTTCAGGTGTTGTTGATAACGTTGCAGTTAAATCAAAAGTGTATACTTTGAAAGACCGTCTTGAAGGCTCAACAAAAATTCAAGCTGCTTGGAACATCTACTCGTAGTTGAAGCTGGTAGTCAGATTTTATCGGAGGTTGTTTCGATGGGGTTGTTTTTAAGGATGCTTGTTTTCTCTTCCAAGTCTACAAGTGAAACTGTTCCAACGAGAAAAGAATATGCACATGAGGATCCAGTTCAAGTTAGCTTTGCAACCGGTAGCCGATTTCAGCAGTTGGTGGTTCCGATGTGGTTGTCCCTTCTAAGTCTACAAGTGAAATTGTTCAAACAGAAAAAGAATCTCCACACGAGGAACCACTTGAAGTTAGCTTTGCAAGCTGGTACCCGGGTTTCAGCGAGAGGTTGGTTCCGATGTGGTTGTTCCTTTTAAGTCTTCAATTGAAATCGTCCCAACGGGACAAGAATCGCACATGAGGAACCGAGTTGAAGTTAGCTTTGCACCTCAAGATTACGGTACCGGTGTTACAAATCGGATGGCTGATCCTGTTGGCGATGTTGACCATCATGCATCTGCTTCTCTATTGGAACAACTTGTTGTTGTTGCTCGTGATGCTGAATAAAATGCAACAGACTTCTCCACAAGGTATTTGCTCTCTCGTTTTTTCGTTGTATCGGTTTATGTTTTTTGTATTCATTGTTTTTTCATTCTTTCATTGTTTGTTTGACTTAGTATGAAACATTTTTTTAATCAGATCAAACTGTTACTGTTGTTAAGAGAGCTAAATTTGTTGCTGCTGATGGCAAGCTGAGTCTCACTCCTGGCATCCCTATAGATCTGTCTGCTTATCATATTGTAAATACATCTGCGTCTGATAAAAGCGCTTCTCCATCTGGTAATATGATTTTTTGTTTTGTGCTCTTTTTTGATTGCTTTTTTTTTTGTCACGCTTCTGCTCACAATATCATTGTTTTTGCGCAGAGGCATTAGGAAATGCTGATGGTCATGATTCTACCATTTCTGCTGATGTTGTTAAAGAATCAGAAACTGCAAATGTGTCATCTATCCCTCCTACTGGTTAGATCATTTTTTCTATCTTTTTGTGTTTTATTTTTACAGTTTTTACTTTCTTTTTATTTTCATGTTCTTTCTGTTTTTCACTCAACCTTTTTTTACTTATTACATGTTTTCTCGTGCATGTCTTGTTCCATCAATTCATCTACGCCCGTTCCGCGTATTATCTCCCACTTGTAATCTATATATGCGAGAATGCGTACCATCAGGGCAAGTAAATGCAAGTATCCGTAATACGTTTTCAAGGAACAAGAGAGGGAGGAAGAAGAAGAATTAATTGCTATTTTTACAAAACCTGCCTTTTTTATGTATCATTGGGGTGTGGCGAAGTGATGGTGTTGTTGAGTTGGTCGATGTATTAACTTTTTATTTTATTTTATATGGGTGAACAATATCCTGTATGAACGCTATGTAATTTTATCCCTGTTTATATGTAATGGATGATTTTACCTTTTTTGTTATGAATAATATCGATCTGTGTGAGTGAGTACTGTTTGTTTTTTCTTCCCTATCTCTTTTGTTTTTTTGGACCTTTTTCTTTTTTCTTTTTATACCTTCATTTTTGTTTTTTTATTTGTGGCTACATGTGCGGTGATGTTTATTTTTGTCAATGAAGACGGAGGTGCAACTGACTTTCAAGAACATTGTTTTGATGACTCTGTAGACGGATTGCATCCTGTAATTGCCACCGAAATCAGTAACAATGAAGCTGGTATGTCCTACTCTATCTTAGTAGTTAAGTTTTTCATATAGAATATCATGTCCTTGTTTTTTTACATTTTGTTCACTTTCTAATTATCCTTTTTTTGATTTTCTCAGATGATTTGGAGGTCCTTTATATTACTCCAGCTTTGCCAGTGCCTGTTCATAATTTACCTGTTGCCAGTAGAACTCCAAGGACCAGGCTACGCATGGAAAGGGTCGTTCTTCCTTCGAAGTTCATGCTACCTCCATACAATCGAGTAACTTGCACCGATGAGCAAGAATTATTGTACCAGCAAGTTATAAAGCACAACGGCGACTCTCAACACTCTAAAATAAAACGAGTATGTCGGGTTTCTCATGTATACGCAATGGTGTTCTTTTTAGATAATTCATTACTTTTTAGCAACTTAGTTTGATCATGTATTCCTTTTTACGGCGAGATCAAGGTTTTTGATGATTGACCCTATGTGGGTTTCCACTGGTGACTTAGCTAGTAGCGTTATGCCTTCGGAGAACTGTCAACAACGGTTGCCGAAATTGGAATTGCTGTTCTTCAGGTTGACTGTCCGAAGAAGAAGATAATTTTCCCATGGATAGTAAGCTGTTTATTTGCTTGAAAGAATATTTAATTCAAGAATACTGCGAAACATTTCGGGATGGATGATAAGTATAAACTTAGTCACCAAAATCTGGTAAACTTTTTCTCGTGTTTTTATGTTTTTCGATTTGTGTTACTTGTGAACATTTTATTTTTTAATGTTTCTCCGACCCTTTGTTTTTATCTTTTCTTTTTTTTGTTTTGTTTCGGTTGTGTTTTGGTGTCCTTCGGAATCTTGGAACAGAAAAGAAGCCATGTGGTCATTGGTATTCACTTGTTCTTGAATTTTGAGAAAAAAAGGTTTGAAGTTCTTGATTACGCGCGTGGTCACGATGATGAATCGCTCATTAATCATTCTAGTGATCTAGTCGATGCTATCAAGTGCATGTATCGTATAAATTACTCCAGTTCATCAAAACAGATTGATGACTATGAGTTGGTTTTCATTGAAGCTCCTAAGCAAAATAACAAGTATGTTCTCTTCTTTTCTATCTAACTTATGCTTTGTTCACTGTTGGACATTTCTTTGTATTTGATAGCTCACATATTTTTTTTGAAGCATTGATTGTGGTTATTTTATGCTCAAGTTCCTTGAACTTTGGAATGGCCGTGTTGTACCTGCTATCACTTATGATCAGATACCAGCACTTAGGAAGGTCCTAACATGGAATTGGTTAAACCACCCTCTGAACAAGTTGCGGAATTGGAGGTACCTGTTGGAAAGCAACGCTCCGTGAGGTATGAACTACCGGATGCAACTCAAATAAACTACCACTTACGACATAAATAATCTACTTTCTCTTTTTACTTGCGAGTCCGATTTAATTAGCATTTTTTCTTATTCTTTTTTGGCTTGGTAATTTGTAACACTAACCGTTGGTAAATATATGTTTTAGCGGTTGGTAAGGGGGGGTGGGGGGGTGGGGGCAGGTTGGTAGTTTGTTACGAGCTAAAATGTCATTTTGTCTTTTTTTGTTTTGTTTGTAACTTAGTTTATTTTGCTGTTCGTGGAATTATCAAAAGGGCTGGTAAACAATATGCTAAGAAGTTGATAAACACGGGGAAGAGCGGTTGATAACTTTCTATAATTCGACCTCGTCGGGGGTGTTTTTGGGGGGATGGTGTTGATAAGTTCATGTTCTTTTTTCGCATCTGTTTTGATGGGCGACCGGGTTGATATTTTTTCATGTTTTTACATTTGATAAACAAGCGCTTCGAGGGTTGATACATAACTGGTCGGGCGTTGATAAGTTCATTTTTCTTTTTTGATAGACGACTGGGTTGATAATCATCAAGGATAGTTTTCATAATTTATGGAACGGAAAAATAATTATCCAAATTGTAGTATTACAAGTTCGAACGACAAACACAGCATGACCATTACACAAATGATTGTACTCCTTCTTTCATTGCATACTTCCATCATTCTTTTCGCTCATCCTTCTTGCTTTGTTATGGGTTCCCTTCTTCTTTTTGGGAATCCATTCCTGGTATGCTCCTGCCAACCTGTGTATTTTTTTTACATGGGATAAATTTAGTAAATGGTAATAACTTTTTTAATAGTTTCTTTTTGTACTTCTGTGTATATTTTCACGTAAGTCAGTACAGTACCTTGTCTCTGTCCGGGCACATTGGTCTTTTGTGTCCGAGCAACCTCGCAAAGTCCACACAATCTTGGTGCAGCCTTTTTCTTTAGTTTTGCAGCAGATTTCTCATGGAAATTCATAGGTCTTTCACCTAGGTTGAACCCTGGATTTCTCGATCTGTGGTGGATCCTTATAAGGGCGATGCTCATCTTCATTTTTTTCTTGGTCACTTGAATTTTTCTCCTCAGGGTGTATCTGTTCATTGTTCTGTCCATGATTGTTGTCTTCTCTATCTTCATGACGCATATTGTCAGTATCTTGTTGAACTGGGTCATCAACCTTTTTTCTCTTACGTGTGACTTTTTCTTTCGTCTGGAGGCGTTCAATTGCATCTTTGCATACAGCTTTCTTCAGCTCAGCAACTCCTTCAGCAAACAAGTCGTATGACCTATCATCCGTGCAGACAGTAGATAGTATGTGTGATATTTTGCTCATTTCAATTGCGTGTCTAACAGCCAAGTGTGTGTTCTGTGATGCTGTGTTGCTTCTTCTCTCCGTCAATCGCGCTACCTCTATTCCAGCTGCAGTAGTCCATCTAGGGTTGATGAAACCGAGCGGAAGCTCGGTCAAACCAATATGACTAGCCACCCTCGGGACATGGCAGCACTTGTATTCCATCGCGAGCCATCTTAGAGCACGAGCACTTGTACACATCGTCATCGGAGGAAACACTAACCACATATGTTAATGCTGGGAACTCTGCATTCCTATAGTTAGCCACCCTAATCACTCTGTATAATCTTTTCTCTTCCACAACTTCAACGTTGTAAGCGGTACACTTCCTTAGCTCTTCAGCAAACTTGCCGTATATTGGGTCTGTGTAAATTTTCATTGCTTCCCTTTCAAGAGGATTGAATCCCCAATTCACAGACTCCTTGAACTCACTTTTCTCTCTTAGGCGATCTAGGTCGGACTGTTTTTTTCTTGTATTATGATATACTCCTTGAAGAATGTTGCAATCGAGTCCTTCCTTTTTACATAGTGTTTGAATAAGGAGTTTGTGCTCTCACTTCTCCCCGTCGATGAAGTGAATGGGAAGAATCTCTCTTTGAAATATGCTTGGGACCCACCGAGCTCGATGTCATATATCCTCGTCCGGGTGTGGCTCTCCCAAAGCATTGTAGCGCTCCAGTAGATCATGCCGGCTATTTTCGAATTCCTCTGGAGTAAATGAGTTCCTTATAACCGCTCTTAGTTCTTCCTTCGAGTCCCTCTTACTCGCGAAGAATAGGGACAACTTGTCATCCGGGTTCTTGCTGATGTGAAAGTTGCGTAAACGGTGCACTCGTGTAAGGTAATGCTTCAGATATTGCAATCCTCATTGCAACGTCTTGGTCTGTTATTATAGTTTCTGGGTGCTTGTTGTCCATAGCGGACAGGAATTCCTCAAACAGCCACTTGAAAGTGTCTGCTCTCTCATCCTCGAGCAGTCCTACTCCGAACACGACTGTTTTGCCATAGTTATCAACCCCTAATATTGGAGCAAATGGCATCCCATACTGGTTGGTTGAAAATGTTGTATCAAATGATACAAATTGACCAAACTTTGAGTAGTTTGCCCTCCCTATCTGGTCTGTCCAAAATATACTTTTCACTCTATTATCGCTGTCAACATCAAGTGAATGTCTGAATCCAGGCATCTTTTCACGTGCTTCCTTGAATAGTAGCAACAACTCTTCAATGTCCCTGTTCTTAATTTTCTTTCTTTCTTTTGCTAGCTCGTTCTCTAGGTTTTTTGTATCAAATGGAACTGCCCTGAAGCTTCCCCTTGTTTTCCTGAATATTTTCATTATGTTCCTGGGTGGAACTCTTGTTTCTTGTAGGATGTGGATCAGAGTCTTGTCTGATGCAGACATTGACCTGTGACACTTCATGAACCTTACTATCCACTCTGACGGAGCTAGGATGTGGTTATGTTCTAGTCTCACGTTACTTATTGACCACTTTCCTCTGTATTCCTTCACAAACATTCTGACTTTGCATTTTGTCTGCACAATCCTGGAAGTCCGTCTCTGTCTGAGTGCACTGTCAACGTATGTATCGTCACGGCACCTGTTGCATGAGAATGTCTGTCTTGTTATTTCATTGGTTTTTCTAGACTCGTAGGAGGTGTCCTTTTTTATTGCAAATCCAACCCTTCTTGCGTACACTTGCAAAGAAGAAGAATGCATCATCTTTTGAATCGAATTCCATCCCAACTGTGGGAGTAGATGCCTCTGATATCTCTTGCATTGTTGGATACTTCTTGTTTGCAAACATTCTGTCCATTTCAAGCTCTTCAGCAGTCGGTACCTCTGGATTCAAGCATCGACTCAAGAGTTTCTTCATATTTTTCATCTTCTTTGTTCCCATGCTCATCACCATTTGAATAATCAGCATTGTCGACTGGGCATGCATTCTCACCAGCAAATGATGCACCATCTGCATGCAATTATGGGATGTTGCTATCAGCATATCCTTCGTTGTCTTCGTTCTCGAATTTGAGCTCCTGGTTTTCACATAGATGCATCATGGTTTTCGGGGTATCAGCTATGGTGTTTTGATATTGTCTCCCAAATAAACTCAATGTTTTTACTTTATTTTTTGTTTGTAAATTATGTTACGTGAAGCAATTTGACATGTTACCTCATTTAAATCGAAGTCCTTGCATTTTTGTTTGCTCGCCCTTGTGATGTTTGATGACGTATGTCCTTCCGCTTCCGAGTTTTGCTTGTGCATGTAAAAACTTTCTTCAATCGCTTGTAGCTCGCTAAGCTTTCGAGCTCAGCTCTCTCTTTCCTTCTCTGAAGAAATGCCTGTAATGTGTAACAAATACTTTTATTAGTTTTTCTTTTTTGAGCATATGAACAAATCCCATCTCTATAGTCTGCAGAGGTTCATTACCTGTGCAAATTTATCTACCATGCTCCGGCACTGTATCGGTGTCTTCCATGTCATAGATCCAAATATACTTTCTGCAGCAGTTATTCCATCATCCTGTTGTGTTTTTCCCGACTCATTCGCATTTGTTGTATCCATCTGCAAAAGAAATTATTGTTGTATCAGAGTTACTCTTTCTGTTTTTACATTTGTTAGTCATAGTCACATGTTTATGTATATGAGTTTAAATCAATTTTTTCTTTTCATATCTGCCTTTTTCAGATAATGGAGGATTTAACTTTTTTGTGTGCAAGTCAAGAAGAGTCTGTGGTGCTATGGACAAAGAATTATGGACAGTTGATACACAGTATTACCATTTTTTTGTTCTACGTGTGCTGTGTAACTTTTAGTACACAGGAGGATGTTAACAGAGTTTTTCTTAATTCTGTCTCTTTTTTGTATTTTTTTTCTCTTTTGATCTGTGTAAAGTGGTCAATGTTCTGTAAGTTTCTCTATGTGATGTACATTGTACGTTTTCCCCATGTAATATTCTACTATGCTGAACCTTTTCTATATTTTTTCTATTATGGTAAATGAAGGTAATGTACATATGATTTTCTAGGTTTTCTAGATGAAAAATGCATGTGCTAAGTTGAATTAAGTACTAACCTTTCCTTTTTTATACCGAATGTTGGTGGGTGAATCTCCTATCTCAGATCAAGGACTCATCCCGTAAACCACTTGGATGATTTTGTCTATAACCTGAGCACCCTAAATCTCTCTCTTTAGAAGTTCTTCGTGAAATTTGTATTTTTCGACCGTGGGGGGTAGAAGTTCTTTTCGTGGCTGGGTTTAAGAAAAAGGATGATGGTCAGATTTCGTCCGTCTGGTGCACTTGCTCCATTGCTTTTTGATGTGCACCAGGCGGAAGCTTTCTTGTTTGGTTGAGGAGAGAGATGGTGGCGATGGTTGGTGGCGGAGGAGATGGATCTGTCCCCGATCAGATCCTGGGGAAGAAGGAGTTTATCTCTTTCTTTTTTTTCGGTTTTTACTGATGAGGTTTTGATTATTCTGTACGTGACCCTGTTTCTTATCTTCCTCTATCTTTCATTTCTATCCTTGTGTGTGTACATGTCCACCTGTTCCGTGGGTATTTTTTATATTTTATTTTTTCGGGGGGTTTTTTGTCAATAGGTAGATCCTACCTAACCCGACGAGCTGTCCCCTTTCCTCTTTCATTCTCTTTCCTCTCCCGACCATTCTCCGTCAATCTCGTATATTTTCCTCCAAGAAGGCGCTAGGCGTGTACGGAGGAGAAATCATGGGCAGATCCATCTAGGTCGTGTTTTCAGATCTGTTTTTTTTTGTCTTGCCCTTTGTTTCCTTTTCAATTTCTTCATACCTATACGTTTCTTCCAGCTCGTAGGATCGCTGGTTTTCGTACCTCTTTTTCTTTGGCTTTTTCATCTTTTTTGCAGATCCAATGATTTTTTGTTCCGCTTATCTTATGATGATTCGTCTATACTCCCTTGTACCTTTTTCCTGGATGATTTTTTGTTTTTCCTCCAGGATTTTTGTTTTGGTTTTCTGTTCATATTGCTTTTTTTCTCTCAGCATTTCTTTTATTCGAATGACTGAAATATCAATTGTGTTAATCAAGGTACACCAACTTCTTTGTTTTTTGCAGGGTATGGAGATTAATCTTTCAAACTAGCAATCCTTCTTCTTATATTTTTTTCTTCCATCTGCAAGCCATGGATGGGAATGATGCAGCAACGGTATAACATGATTTTGTTGTGTTTGTCTCTTTTTTCTTTTTTGTGTTTATCTGTTTCGTGTATGTCCCAAATTATATATGTTTTTTGCTTTTCCGGTTGATCATTTTATTAAATTTTTGTGTGCCTAGATCATAGTTGATGTTCATCAACCTCGTAATGACTATTCGATGCCATGTGTACAAGGTAGTGTGAAGGTGCTTGTCATTTGATGGTTTGTTTGTGTTCATTAATCGGCGTTTTTCCTTTACATATATAATTCTAGATTGGAAATTCGTTCTGAATTTAAGCAAACTTGATTACACTCTGATGGTTAGCTAGATTGGAATTTGCTTCTGAATTACAAGACAATTCGAAGTTAATTTGCCTTACTTTCGAACAAAGCTTGAAATAGTAGTCTGGACTTGATATGCACCATTTTCTCCGGAGACCATAGTTGCATCAGCCCTGACTATCAGCGCCACTCTCTTGGCCATGGGCGCTTGATTCATGGAGCAGATCTTATGGTTCATTTGGTGCTTTTTTAGTGAACCACTCGCTTACGAATTAATATGTGTATGGTTCAACTTACTATCTGCTGCTTGTGTTTGCTGAAGGACTTTTTTTTTCTTTTTTTCTTTTAAACCTGTACTTGTATTGGGATCGCCAAATGACTGCCAAAGAGAGTTTGTTAACACACTCGTTGGATCAGTTAAAAGCCTTGAATTATACTCAAATTCAAAATGAGTTGATTTTAAGAAAACACAATTATGCTCGATCGATGTTGTTAGCTCGATTGGAACTTGGTTCCGAACTACGGAACAATCCGTAGTTAATTGGTTATTACTTTCGAACAAAGCTCGGTAAGCAATGAGCCATTTTTGCCGGAGACCATACCTGCCATCGCTCCGACTATCGGCAATCTCGTGGCCATGAGCGCATGATTCATGGGGCGGATCCTATAGTTGGGCTGGTGTGTTGCTGCCATTTTATGTTTCCACTTTAGATCAACACTTCACTCTCTTCATCATGCAATTTTGTGCCATACATATTATTTAATCATGTAATTTGCAATTATCGTGGCTTTAGGACCAAGCTCTCGCTTCCTAAGTTTCGGGAGTGACTAGACGTTTGACAGCCTACTCGGAAAAGCTTGTTGCCGATATTGGTCTTGAGCAACTCGCTCTATGTGACCTCGTGATTACCTTCCTAGGAGTCTCATCGCTTACCTGGTAGCTAACTTCGATTCGAAGACTAGGTTGCTCTCTCTACCTAATGGTCCTCCTGTCAAATTCAGTGCCTATTGTATCAACAAAGTTCTCGGCACACCCATCGGAGGTTTGCTGATTGGTAGGAAAGTCGATCCTCATTTAAGGGCAGCTATTGGTGATTTGACCAACTGCAAAGGACATTACCCTACCATTTCCGAGCTGGATAAAATGTTGACAAGTGAATTGGATGGAGACACTTTCAAAATTGGTTTCACTTTGTATGCCATGACCGCTTTTCTCTGTCCTTCTAGCCATGACGCTGTGAGTCCTGACTACTTACACATCGTGGAGAATCCTTCGTCATATCCTCTTTCGACTTCTCAAGTGCTGTACTCCAGAAGCTCGTTTCTTCCATCGAAGCTTATAATGGAGGTACAACTTCGGTCTTAGGAGGGAACCTGTTTTGCTTAATGGTACGTAATGTTCATACCATGGTAGAATTCTCCAAAAGGGGGAAAAAGTCTGTATTTTAACATCTTTTTCTGCTTTTGTGTTGTCATAGGCTGTGTACTTTGAGTTTCTTGACACCGAGGTGATTCCGCCACACTTGAAGTGCAATGTTCCTCGAATATCAATATGGTCTTCTTCTTTGGTTTCGGAAATCGAGATGCTAGATTGTGTTTGCAAAGCCAAAGCAATATTCGGTAGCTTGCCTGTATGTTTTCCTTTTTCCAGACTTAGTTTATTTCGTACAAATTTCATTTTTCTCACACAATTATCGTTCAAAAATTATTGTTTTTCTTCTCTTATTCATTTAGACGAAAGATGTTGCAAGGACCCCTTTTGGAAATTCACTTAATGAAGGTCAAACCATTGAGAGTAATTCATATGAAGACCTTCTACAATTTGTCTTGTCAACAACACCTTTGGAGTCGCATGAAGAGGTATGTATGCTTCTAAGATAATTATAATTCTGTGATAGCACCAACTGCTTTTGAAGAATTCTACCCTGGTCGGGATGGTGTTTTTCTGGGAGGGAGTTGACATGTTCACGTTTTTTTACAGTTTTGGTACGCGACTGGGTTGATAATTTCACGTTTTTACATTTGATAAATAACTTTTCGTGGGATTGATACATAACTGGTCAGGGGGTTGATAAATACACTTTTTTCACAGGCAGGCGACAGGGTTGATAAATTGACGTTATTACACTTGATAAATAACTTATATGGCGTTTGATACATAACTGGGCAGGTGGTTCTTAAATACACCTTTTTCACAGGCAGGCTACTGGGTTGATAAGTCCACCCTTTTACAGTTGATAAATAACTGATCGTGGGGTTGATACATACCTGCTCAGGTGGTTGATAAACACACTTTATTTTTTGCCAGGGTAGGCTATCAGGTTGATAAATTCACCTATCTACATTTGATAAATAACCGATCGATGGGTTCATACATAACTGGTCAAAGGGTTGATAAATACACTTTTTCTAAGTCTGTTGTTCAATAGTTCTTTTTTATTAACGTGTCTTTTTGTTTTTTATTTTTGTTTTGTTCATAAAGGTTAAGGCACAAGTCTCTTTGTTAATAAGCAAAATGCAGAAAGACATAATGGACTCCATACAACCAGTAATTGTCAAGAATGTCATGAGGTTTCTTAGGATGACTTCACTTAGTTCATGCTTGTTGAATACTGACGAGAAGCATAAATGTCAGAGTGGACCTGTGTGTTTCAAAGTACCTTCGCATGGTTCTACTCGTTTGCCAAAGTCCATTAGTTCAGTCGGACACTATGTGTATTCTCGGGCATGCAGCAAGCATTAAAAATTTCTGATCCTCCGACTATGTCCGATGTGGATCGTGAAATAGACCATGTCTGCAATGATGGTTGCTTGTTACCAGTTCCTGACGACGATACGCTTGAGAGATTGAATAAAGAAGCTATGAAGGATGGTCAGGTTCCTGATATCTTGTCCATTATTTCTGCTATGGAATCTCTTCAATACCCAAGCGATCTAGGTGAACTCACCTGTAACTTTGAGTTGTTGGAGCAGATGATCCCGCCCAAGCCTCGATCGGTCTCGGGTTTATGATTCCGCATCACCGAGAGTTGACAGGCTTCGATATGTTATAGATCAAGCTGCGAAGAGAGGAAACTTATGGATGCAAGGGAATTGCAGTCACAATCGTTGTCCGAAAAAGTTCACTTCTCCGTCGATTTGGACAGATGTCGGCAGTTTCAGGAGACCCAATGGCGCAGGTACTTTTGCAATGAAATTTTATCCTCGAACAAAAGAAATGCAATGATTTCAAGCAATGATTTTGGTCCTGAATCTTCTTGCTTGATAAAGAGGCCAAGGATGTTTGGAATTAAAGAAGAAGCTGCAGTTCAGAGCATTGATCCCGCTGGTATAGATAATACAAAGGAAACTCGTTTTAATGATGGAGAGACACCCTTTATATCTCCCATCAACTGTAACATGTCGCACATACATGTTCAAGCTCCTGAGACATCGTATTCATGGGATGAAAGTGAGTTTGACAGGGAGTTATTAAGAACAACACTTCAAGCAGAGGCTGAGCACGAATCGAAGCTACGTTCGACGCAGTTTCCAAGTTATGAAAATCAAGCATTCAATGTTACAGAGATCAGCCCAAACAAGGTCATATCAGAGTTCAATTCTACATTGGTTGAACAAGATGTTTTCAAGGACATTGTGCACAGAGTCCCCAAAACTGCAAAAGCAAAGACGTAAGTTGATCTCCCATTGATCAATTTTTTATCGGCAGTACTTGTTTCTTATACTGTCCATCCTTTTTTTATGTGTTTGTGTTCACTGTCTTTTATTTTTTGTTTTTGTGTTTCGTTGTTTCTTTTTTGGCAGTGTCAACATTGTGCGAATGGGTAGTACTTGGGCCGAGCACCGTGTTTTTGCTCTTAGTATGCAAGTGTATGGTAATGTGAACAAATACGTTATCAACATGTTGGGGAAAGCTGTCATTGTTGAGGATACTGAGAAGCGTTCACTGAAACTTTTACCTGAAGACCATTGGAAACGATATTTCATCCCTTTTGATGAATCTGTAAGCTTCTCTCTCTCTCTCTCTATATATATATATATGCTTGTGATACATATAGGTTGGACTTTTGTTTTATAAACCTGTATTGATGTTTTCATTATCAATATGTAGGCTCTGTTTGCAAAACCTTATGAGAACCCTGGAACCCTGTCTAGACTCATATCACATGAAATGATTGGTTTTAAGCTCGATTCAATGGATCCGGTATGTTTTTAATAAACTTTTATATGTGTTCTGAAATAATGGCTTTATAACCCTCTTTTTATTTTTGCCTTATTGTTTTTCAGCAGCTTTTGAAACTTTTTATCTATCAGATGTTGTTTTTTATCTTCTCACACTTATTATTTGTCCTTTCCTTGTTATGCCTTTTTTTTATCGTAGGTGCATGTTCCGTTGTTCACATCTGGGTTCTACTACCTTCTTCTTATCAACTTTAGGTTAAAGTTGTTTGAAGTGTTATACCCTAACACAAAATTCAATCTTGTGTCTGAGCACGTCGAGGTTGCAATTAAGAATTTTAAAATGGGATTCAATTTATCGTACAAGCACTCATTGATCAAAGTTGATGGCATGCAAACAATTTACAGGAGTGTATGTTCTTCTGACAAAGAGTATGTCACAAGTTTTCCTATATCTGTTTTCACATGTCCTTTTTGATTAAAAGTTATCAGGAGTATTGTTATGTAGTTACCATTGGTTTTGATAGTATGTTACCGAGTCATTCATTATATAGTTATCAATGGGTGGGGAGGCCATTGGTTTTGATAGTATGTTACCGGGTCATTCATTGTATAGTTACCAATGGGTGGGGGAGGCCATTGTTGATTGTGTCGTTACGAGGGCTTTTCTTTCCTTTTCTTTTTATGTATCCTAATGCTATACAAGTTCTACTTGTAACTTTTTATCCTTTCTCTTTTATGTATTTTTTCAGTTGTGATAGTGGTGTGTTCGTCATGGAATTAATAAGAAATCAGAAGGGAGGAAACAAACTCTGTTTTGAACCAGTATGTCTTTCTCTTTTTTTCGTTAATTACTTATCATATGTGTTTTTTCATTTCCTTTTTCATTTCTTTTTTGTTACCGATGAATGAAATATATTTTGTTAAAATGTTTATTTAATATATGTATTCTTTATTGTCTTTTTTAGAACCATGCAAAACCATTGCGCCAAAGTCTTACTTACTATATGGTTGCTCATCCTTTCAATGAGAAGATGCCACCGGAAACAAAAGAAATCCTTAGGAAGCATGTACGTTTTTTCACATTTTTGATTTATCTTTTTTCCTGAATTTTTTAATCTTGTTTATTGATCAATTTATTGATCAGTATTTATTTTTCTTTTTTTTTGCCATGCATTTCATGATACAGGGAATCCCATTTGACCACCAGGTTTGTATTTCTTAAATCTATTTTTTATATGGCTTTTTTTCCCATATCATTTTGTTTTTGTGGTTTGTTTTTGCACACAATCGATCGTATCTTTTTTTTCAGACACCAGTTACTATCCCTGGATGCACGAGCAAAACAAGCTTGTTAATGGTGAATATCACATAGTCCTTTTTGTCATATCTTCATTTTGCACGAGCAAAACAAGCTTGTTAATGGAGTTCTTTTTTTTTGAATGCAGATGATACTGACTCCATTGAAGAAATGCTTATTTTCTGATCCTTTTCCATGTTTTATGAGTGTCCGATTTTGCTGTGAAGAGGAGATGAGATGCGACCGATAAGATGTAGTGTAGACAATTTTTTTTTTGTCAATCATTTTATGTTTCTTCTTCTTTTTTAAATTAATTGACTAGTTATTATTCTAGTTTTTTGTGGAAGTGTAATGACTTTTAAATGTGGACATATCCATCCGGGGTTGGAATGTGAGTGAGAACCTTGTGTTTGTCAAATAATAATCGCAACTTATTCCTCTTATTTCATTCTTTTTTTGGGGGTTCGCACTGTGTTTGGCCCATCGTGGCCCACTAATTAAACTCCTTTTTTATCTAGTCTTTTTTTGTTACTGGGCCGTCTCTTCAGGTCCAGTCCAGTAAACAACTTCTATAAGTATTCCTGGTCTGGAACCGACGGAGCCCCCACATCTACAGTTTCCGCATTTACAGTTCATCTCGCCCGAGAAGTGGGAGGGGCGGTTCAGAGCAAGCGGATAGAACGGTGGTGTAAGTTCAATCTCGAATCCTCCGCCGTCATCTCTCTTTTCGATCTATATTTCTTCTCACTTTTCTTTTTTCGCATTACTGTCTAGTTGCTTTGTATCATTTTCTCAAGTTTCTATGGTGTTTTTCTTGCAGGAAAAACCAATCTATGTCTCTTTTTGGTGTTCTTTTTGTGTGGAATCCGAGTTCTCTCTCGTAGCTTTTTTTTGTTGTCTTTATTCCGGATCTCATCCTAATGGTCTTTTTCTTCTAATATATTCTACTTTTTAATCGACTATCTGATGTATCTTAGATTTTTTTTATTTTCGCAGGTGAACAGTAAGTGCGAACAAAAGGGTGGTTTTCTTTTCTGGAGGTCGTTGCTGTTCAAGTTTTTTTGGTGGAGATCTGCTTTGTTGTTCGTCGGTGGTGAGCACTTTCACCTTTTTTTTATGTATTTGTATTACCTTTTATCTATATTTATTTTTCTTATCTGCATGTTTTCATTCAATCATTATCCTTCCTGGCAGTAAGTCAAGAAATTGGGATCCAATATATGTTTTTTGTAATCTTTTTTGCGTCTGGAATCCTCGGTTATGTGTCGTAGTAAAGTAGATATCATGGTAGGTATCAACAGCTTATACATTGTAGTTATCAAGGTGCTTTTTTATAGTGCTTTTTAGTTTCATGTTCTACACCTTCAGTTTTTACATTGACAGTCGGTAGTCTGTTAGCATAACTGTAGATATTATAGTAGTTATCAACATTCCTATTCTGTAGTTATCAAGGTGCTTTCTATCTACTGCTCGTTGGTGACCTTTTAACTGTTAGTTTTAAACATTTTTTTGATATTTTTTGTTTTGATTAGTGCTTTTTGTACATTTTCTAGGAGAGTGAAATTCAGTATGTCTACTTATGTGACTGAAGAGACGAGGGTTCAGGTGTCTAAGTTCCTTCTTAGTAAACTAGGACTTACTCCTGGCCCAGTTACCAACCTGTTTCTTGTCAAGAACCTTTCCTGTTTTGAGCCTGCTGGAGTCTTCAAGTGTCTCCATGTCATCAACAAGCTGGTCGGCACAGAGTTTGTTTTCATAGTTAATCAAAGCCGCCAGTGTGAAGTCTTTGTTAGGTGCATGACCCCTGTTGCGTGTACGAAGCTTCACGATGTGCTTCCTTTAACCTTTAAGTTTGATGAAGCTCGCGTGAAGTTTTGCAAGGTTAGCTTCCTTGAAACACTCCCAGAAGATGAAGACATTTTCCTCAAGGAACCAGCCAAGACCTTTTCAGCCAAGCATGGAGAATCGTAGTATTACTCAACAGAAGCTTCTAGGTTACCCTACTGGGTACTCTGATGCAAGCCTTGACATGGATTATGAGGAGAACATCAGAATGACGGACACCACAATGAAGATTCTCGGTGTTTCTGAGGGTTCTCAAGAGGGTCTAGTTAGAGTGAACCTAAAATATCTTCTTTCACCTGAGTACATTGCCCATGCATACTCTGTTGTGCAATCCCCAGACCTTGTCAAGTTTGCTGTTGAATACAACTCCAAGCTTTATATGAAGTTCAAGATCCCAATGATGGCTGAGGTGATGACCAAGAGCCACTACTTTGTTGATAGATTCATGATCAAGTTCTATTTAGTCAAGACTGTCAGGAAGTGTTCATTCATGGAAGATATTGGCAGGAAATGTCCAGTATACGATGAGGCTCAAGAATGAAGACCATTTTGAAGACCATTTCGAGTCTGCTTGATTTCTTTAATAGACGATATAGTGCCTTTTCCCTTTCCCTAAGTGTTTTTTAGAAGCACAGTATGAACTCCATGTAATGTGTTGCTTTTGTATCAAGGCATAAAGCCCTTGATGTTTGATTTGTGTACTATATACTTTCTGTGTCTAGGTGGTTTGATGAAACTTTTTTTTAATGTCTGCTTTTTCATCGTGTGTAATGGATGCTATTTATTTGTACTTTTTTACGTAAGTCCGTGTCTGGTGATGATTGTGTGCTGACATTTTTATATGCACATGCGTGACAAATCCGAGTGTCACACATATCTTGGCTGATATACAATCTCTTTTTTTAACCTATCATTTTTGTTTTCTGTTCTTTTTTTACCGGGGTATGTCGTACATTACTAAGATGAGGAGGCCATCGGTTACTCGTCATGTTATGAGTAGGCTTGGAGAGTATCCTGGGAAAGTGCATGATCTTTACCTTTTCCGTGTGATGGATACTCGGCTTGATGGTATATTCATTTGTCTTGCACTAGCAAAGAAGCTGCTCACTAGAGATTTTCAGTACACTGTTAATCAGGGCAGCAAAACCAAAGTGTTCATCAGGCCCAGTGGGACAGATGATAAAGCTACTCTTCTAGCTGCTTCTGAATTTAAGTACATGTTGAATCACTATCATATCAAGATCATCAAGATAGAAGAGCTTCACTACAAGCCAGTTTCCAAGGATTTCTCTCTGAACAAACCAGTGTCGACATTCCCTTGTTCATATGATCATCTCTCAGTTGAAATGATGACTGAATTATCTTATCCTCGTTGGTTTCTCTAGCCAAGGTGATAACATTGATGGTTTTTGCAACACAACAATGTCGAGAGACAACCATGATTCTTCCGGGTATTTCGAAGGAGTGCAATCTGGTCTTCTCAATGTCATTGTCAAGTACTTCGTTCAACCTTCAACCATTGGGCTTGCACTTGAAGTTATACCTACAGACTTTGAATTCAAGTATGCCATTGACCGAATGGATCTTTTTACATGAAGTTCAAAAAGCCCGAGCAAGCTGAAGCTATTGCTAGGAGGCATTACTTCATTGAAGGCAAAATGATCAAGTTTTACTATGTGAAGACTGTCGAACAGTTGGATGAACAAGATGACACGGGCAAACTGTCTTTCCACAAGAAGCATCATACAGATGATTTCTATGTGCGTTTCTAGTCAATCTATGACTGTGTAGTCGTGCTTTCGTGTCGTTAGGCACCTGGTGCCTTTTGTTTTGTTTCTAAAAACTTGTCATGTAATAAGTAGGTAGCAAGGACTTTACATGTTTTCTACTCTTTCAGTGATGTATTTTGCTTTATCATATATGCAGTCAGCATGTTATCTTTTTTCTCTTGGACACTATGATGTAATAAGTTTGTAGCAAGATATGCTATGTTCTTTTTTAATCTTCTTTTTCACTGTTTTTTGGTATCTCTCTTTTGTATGAGTGTTTTATAGTTCTTCACTTTGTACCCTTTTTTGCATCTGACTTTTTTTTTGTCATTTTGCCCCTGCTTTTGTATTCAGATCTTTTCTATTTTCTACTGGATGTCCAAAATACTGTCTAGCTTGCCGTCTTTTTTTACAAGCAGTTATGAATATATTATCATTGTTCATAACGCCGGCATCTAGTCTATATTTTTTATTCTTTTTATTTTTTACAATGGTTTTCTTTAAATGGTTTTTTCCATAGTTGGACAGATCAAATGGTTCTCTTTTTCCTAAGGCATCAGTACTCATACTTTTAGTTTGTAATAGCTATCGAGCGTGATTGTATGTAGTTACCAACGCTGGACGAATGTTTTTACCGACACTGGGCATTACAGACATTTCCTTTTTCTACGTCCTCTTTTTTATTTTTTTATTAGTTTATATAAATAGAAATGTTGTATATGTTTTCACTTTACTTATGCATAGTCCACTCCTTTTTTATACTGGTTGCTTCTTCTCCTTTTTTTCGGCACAACTCAAGGCGCCCGTTAGTTGCTTTTTGTTCACTGCAAATTTTTTAATGCTACTGTTTGGTGGAAGGTGAGACGGCTAGGCCTCAATAAATAGAGACCCCTTATCACTTCTGCATCTCTTCTCACTCTTGGCTATCCCATTCTCCCTCTTTCTAGGTCTAAATCCACATCGAGCCATTTGCTGTCAGTGGTGCTTCTCCCTCAGACCGGACGAAAGGAATCCTCTTCTCTCTATCTCTTTTTTTGGTGGATCTTCTCCAAAGCTGCATCTGGACGGTAAGGGTTTTGTTTGCTCTCTTTTTTCCTTCTTTGATGTTTCTGAATCCCGCACCTCCATGTGTTTGTTTAGTACGACCTCGTTTGATTCCCTTTTTCTGCCCCCCGCGCCCCCCTCTGTCTGTAGACCTTTTTTGCTAAATCTAGAAAGTACCTGGACAACAACTTTTTAAATATATAACCAGATTCTGAAGATTTAACTCTATTTTTAGCAGATCTACCACAATATTCCTGTAGATCTAGTTTACTTTTTTGTAATCTATGAGTGCTCGTCTTCTATTTCCCTATAGTTTTACTCACAGATGTCCCTTTTTTCATTGCACAGGGTTTTCCTTTTGCTCTTTCTCAAGATGGTCTGCCATGTATGTGGTAATCCAGATGGACCATGCAGGGCAAAACGAGGGATTGCTCTTTTTTCATATCAGAGTTGTTGGTTACCTCTGAAGATTGGATGGTACATTTTAATACTTTATTCTTCGTTTTTATACTTTGTTTTTGTGAGATTTATTTTGCTGATTTTCCTTTTTATCACTGCACCAATGTATTTTTTTTGTTCTACATATTTTTTGTTTTGCATGTTGTTCACTATACTGTTTTACTTTTTGGCAGAATGTTCCATGCTATGTTAGGAAACAGATAAACATGATATGTGCTGGGAGAACTGATATCTCTGTCTCTGATGAGTCTGGAACCACTCACACTTTCAATGTAGCTATGAATGAGTATGTAACAAGTTTTTATGGTTGGGGGTGGAAGGAATTTCGATCACGTCCAATTCCAAACCCGGTGATTTCCTTATGTTTCAAATGACCAATAACCCCGAGATACCAATTAAAGTAGGATGTTGCAAGTCAGCAACAATGTCTCGGTTAAGTAATGTGCAATCCGGTACGTTGAATGATTCCGATAGCGAATCAAGTGATGAAGAACCGGATCAAAGTGATTCAAGTGATGGAGAACTAGATCAAGGTTTGTACGATTTTTGTTTTACCTTTTTTTTGCACATTTCTTTTTACAGATGATGCAAAATGCTTAGACCTTAAACAACATTAACTTATTCATTCCTTTCTTTTGTTATTTGATTTTCTTTGTTATCGGTGTATGATCGACATAGTGTTGTTGTCATGACAAGGCCACTTGATTGGACTATGAATCTTTTCACTAGGCGGAGAGCAGTTGTTAACAGGAGAGGCATTGGTTTGGGACCATTGTTTCTGCACAAACTCACTGCCACAAACATTAACAATTCGCTGATGGTATGTATGTATTTTTGTGTCTCTTTTTATATGTGTCCCTTTTTTAAAATGTTTAATTTTTTTGTACTCAAGATCATGATATGAACATGCATGTTTATATATACTCAGGGTTGTTTCTTTTTTGTTGTTTGTACTCGTGCGAGAAAATCCCAAGCATGGTTGTCCGGGGTCTTAACCTCGAACCATCGGGTTCCGTGGTTCTATCGACGGACAACACACCGGATGTCCTTGGACAGTTCCATCCCTCCACCGATGGCGGGATGATAATAAGTGTTCAAGCATGGGCAGAGTTTGCTGAAAAGAAGGGGTTAGCAGCTGGTCAAGTGGTGATGTTTCTCTTCCATCAATATGGTGGTATCATGACACGCAAGCAGGGTGTTGTTATTACTGTCGATGTTATTTGAATATGTAACGAATCTGTGTATGTTGGAACATCGATCAAGTCCTTTATGTATCGTTTTGAAACACCTTTGTTATCCATTTTCTATGTAACTCAACCTTGTTTTGAGATCAATGTTTTTTACCAACCCATGTCATCTTTTGTTACCTACTTATCAACCCTCCAATGCACTCTTAATCAACAAGTGACTCAATGTTTTATCAACCCATCTACTCTATTTGTTACCATCTTCTTTCTTTTCTTGTTTTGTAGACAAAGCTGGTCCTTTTTGTTTCTTAAGGGAACAAGGAAACCTACTTATCAACCCTCCCATGCACTCTTCATCAATAGGTGGCTCAATGTTTTACCAACCCATCTACTCTTTTGTTACCTCCTTCTTTTTATTTTCTGTTTCTGTAGACAAAGGTGGTCCTTTTTGTTTCTTAAGGGAACAAGGGAACCTACTAATCAACCCTCCCATGCACTCTTCATCAACAGGTAACTCAATGTTTTATCAACCCATCTACTCCCTTGTTACCATCTTCTTTTCTCTTTTTTCTGTAGACAAAGGTGGTCCTTTTTTGTTTTTAAGGGAACAAGGGAACCTACTTACCAACCATCTCATGCACTATTCATCAACAGGTGATTGAATGTTTTATCAACCCATATACTCTCTTGTTACCATCTTCTTTCTTTCTTTTTTCTGTAGACAAAGGTGGTCCTTTTTGGTTTTTTAAGGGAACAATGGAACCTACTTATCAACCTCCCATGTAGTGTTTTAAGGGAATAATTTTTGGTCGCCTGAGGTGCTCGCCGAAGCAGTGTCGTACGAGGGGGCTCGGCTGATGCGAGTCCTTATGAGGTTTGTCACCGAGTTGGGCCGGACGAGGGGTGTGTAGGGGAGAAAGGCACCGAGTCGAGTTGGCTAGGAGGTTGTGGGGGTGTGCGCAAGGTTTGCGGCGACGGGCGTAGGGGCGAGTCGGTGGTTCCCGAGAGAAGGGATACGGGAGAGTTCCGGAGCGCGAGGAGGACGAAGGGAGGCTGCAGGCCGCGTGAATGTAGACGGTGGCGGTTGTTATAAGGACGAGAATGGAAGACTGGTAGGGGCGGTCGTGCGGCGAGGGGAGATGTGCGGGGCGGACGCAAGTTTCCGAGTTTTTCTAAGGGTGAGACTATTTATCAACCCACTTATTTTTATCGACCCTCTTACTCAGTTTTCACCAATACGTTATTCAATGTTTTTTTGTCAACTTTGTTTTTTATGTCTAGCGTCTCTTACTCTCTTTTTTGGGCCGTCCCTTTGTTTTCTAGGCCCAGTCCAGTACAAAACACTACAAAGCATGCGTCTTCTCGAATCGACGGAGACCCGACGCGTGCAGTTTCTCCCATTTACAGTTCTGGTCGCTTGAGAAGTGGGAGAGGCGGTTGATACCAGGGCGGATAGGACGTTGTTGCAGGTTAAATCTCAAATCTTTGCCCATCCAATCTCTTTTCGATCTTTATTTCCTTCTTAATCTCTTTCCGCATTTCCTGTCTTAGTTGATTTTCCTAGCATTTTTGCAAGTTCTTAGGGCTTTTTGCTGGAGGAACTAATCTATCTCTCTCTATTACTTTTTCTGTCGAATCTGTGTTGCCACTCAAGTAATTTCTTCATCTCTTGTTTGTTCGAATCTTATCCTAACCGACTATTCTCTTCTGCTCATCAATTTTTACATTTCGCGAGTGAACGAGTAAGTACGAACAGAAAGGGTTTTTTTTTTCTCTCTGTAGATCTGTTGTTGTTCATCTTCTTCTTTTTGTCGGGGGACATCTGCCTCTGTATCTAGGCGGTGAGTACTTATCCTTCTTTTTTATGTATTTTTCATTAGCTTTTATGTAGATTTTAACTTTGCAATCTTCATGTTTTTGTAGTATGCATTGTTCTTATTTCTACGGGGTAAGCCAAGAAATGAAATCCAATACTTTTTTTGTTAATCTAATGGTCTCAAATCCATGTTATTTTTACCAGCAGCAAAGTACATATAATGATAATTATCAACATTCATTCATTGTAGTCACCAAGGTACTTTTTTTTAATAATCTGTTTATTGATGTTCTTCCCCGTCAGTTATTTGGGGTTATTTTTTAGATAAACAACAGTTATACTTGGTTATGTATGACATTTTTTTTGCAGACTAAATATCTTTTTATGTTCATGTTTTTTATTACACATTACTTTGCCTAGCAGCAAGCCTACAAAATGTGATCCTATATACTCTTTTTCTCCAGGGGCACTCCGCAGCAAGTTATCTCCCTTTTGCTCGTTCCTTCTCATCTTTTTTCTTTTTTCCAGTGACCTCTTCGTGTCCCTCTCATAATGGATGAGGAAGGGAAGTTTAGCAATCCCAGCAGTGGCAAGGATCAGGAAGAAGTGGTTAGCAATCAAAACAGTGATACGGATGAGGAGTTGTATGCTAGGACTGACATCACTGAAACCCGTAAGATGTTTGCACACATGGCTGATATTGAGGTTGTCTATACTGATGACACCCATAAAGCAGCCGAGATTATCGACAAGTACGAGCAATGGCTTATGAAGGAGAAATACAAGTTCGTGGGTCTTGACTTTGAGTATTGTGACCCAGAATATAAAGGTGACTATCGTATTGCGGTTGTTCAACTGTCGATGAACAATCATGTATTGGTATACCAATGGTCTAGGTATGATATTTCAACTTGCATTTTATTTTTTTTGTTGTGTGTTTTAATCAGTGTTGAAAGCAGATTTTTTCATATCTTATATCCTTCTGTTTTTATGTTTTTTGCAGTAGCCTGAAGTGGTGTCCGAAACTTATGGATTTCTTACGCAGCGGCGTACATTTTGCTAGTGTTGACATAAGGAATGACAAAATAGCAATCGAGCGAAGTTGGAATATTGAGATACCAGCTGATTGCCACATTGATCTTCAAGACTTGTTCAAGCTCGATCGTGACAGGACTGGTATGGCTGACATGGCAGCCAGCCTCATAGACAGTAGCTACAAAGTAATGAAGCAGAAGTTCCCATCTATTCAGCACAAGTTCTGGGAGAAGAGTCCGCTTGATGATATTAATATTGAGTATGCAGCCAGAGATGCTTATGTTGCGTATCAACTGTATCGTACAATTCTTGCCTGCAACTATGGACAGCGGCACCAGGCTACCTCCGCAAGCAACAGCAACAGCATTGCAACCCAGTTCAACGGGTGGCGCAGAGGCTTCTTCATCGAGCATCTGCAAAGTAGAACAAGTATTGGTTGGCACGAAGCGACCAAGTGGGGATGAAGGGTGGACACAAATTCGCATGACTGATGGGCATGAATATTGGAGTGCCGCGTCCTGGAAATTTCCCATGTATTATGAAACAAGCCCTCCTCATTATCTTGAGGGCGAGTGGGATGATTGGCCAGAGGACAAGAAGCCGAAGATAGATTGGAGTGATGTGCCTGCCGACACACCCGTGTTCTATGCTAAGTGAAGTGTGTATGTTCATACCGGGCTTTTTGTGTAAATGTGATGAACTACTTGTCTAAAATGCAAAGTGTGTGTTTTGCACTTGAAAACATCTTCAAGGAATTTGCTTGTGTGTACGTCGAAAATTCAAGTGTGTGAGTGTGTAGCTGAATAAGGGCTACTATGTTATTTTGTGCGTGTGATCCTTTGTTACAAATGCAAACCCTGTCTCTACACCTGAACAAATGTTAAACGTTTTAATCCCCGTGTTCATACTGTGTTTTTATGTATGTATCTGAGATGTTTACTCTTCATCATGAAAAATGATCAACAAATATGTACCAACCCTCACATGTACTTTTTATCAACAATTGAGTTAATGTTTTACCAACCCATTTAATTTTTTGTTACCTCTTTCTTTTTAGTTTCTTTTTTTATTTTTTGTTGTAGACAAAAGGTGGTCCTTCTTGTTTTTTAAGGGAGCAAGGGAAAAAATAATTATCTACCCATGCATTCAGTATTCATCAACACATGAGTTCACGTGTTACCGAGCCCATTTTCGTTATTTTTAGCTGCATCTATTTTTTTTCTTATATATGAACCTTTTGGTTTCTTTTTTGTTTCTCACGTGAATAGGGTGAACCTACTTATCAACCCTCCCATGCACTCTTCATCAATAGGTGGCTCAATGTTTTACCAACCTATCTACTCTCTTGTTACCATCTTATTTTCTTTCTTTTTCTATAGACAAATGTGGTACTTTTTGGTATTTTAAGTTAATAAGGGAACCTACTTATCACCCCTCCCATGCACTCTTCATCAATAGGTGCCTCAATGTTTTTACCAACCCATCTACTATTTTGTTACCTCCTTTTTTTTTCTTTTTCTCTACACAAAGGTGGTCCTTTTTGGTATTTCAAGGGAACAAGGGAACCTACTTATCAACCCTCCCATGCACTCTTCATCAATAGGTGACTCAATGTTTTACCAACCATCTACTCTCTTGTTACCTTCTTCTTTCTTTCTTTTTCTATAGACAAAGGTGGTCTTTTTTGGTTCTTTAAGGGAATAAGGGAACCTACTTTATCAACCCTCCCATGTAATCTTAATCAATAGGTGGCTTAATGTTTTACCAACACATCTACTCTTTTGTTACCTGCTTTTTTACTGTACACAAAGGTGGTCCTTTTTGTTTTTAAGGCAACAAGGGAACCTACTTATCAACCCTCCCATACACTCTTCATCAACAGGTGACTTAATGTTTTATCAACCCATCTATTATCCTCTAACCATCTTCTTTCTTCCTTTTTCTGTAGACAAATGTGGTCCTTTTTGTTATTTTAGGGAACAAGGTAACCTACTTATCAACCCTCCCATGCACTCTTCATGAATAGGTGGCTCAATGTTTTACCAACCCATCTACTCTTTTGTTACCTCCTTCTTTTTTTCTTTTTTTGTACACAAAGGTGGTCTTTTTTGTTTTTTAAGGGAACAAGGGAACCTACTTACCAACCATCCCATGCACTCTTCATCAATAGGTGACTCAATGTTTTATCAACCCATCTACTCTCTTTTGTTACCTCCTTGTTTTTATTTCTCTTTTTTTTGTACACAAAGTTGGTCCTTTTTGGTTTCTTAAGGGAACAAGGGAACCTACTTATCAACCCTCCCATGCACTCTTTATCAATAGGTGGCTCAATGTTTTACCAACCCATCTACTCTCTTGTTACCTCCTTATTTCTTTCTTTTTCTGTAGACAAAGGTGGTCCTTTTTGGTTTTTAAGGGAATAAGGGAACCTAATTATCAACCCTCCCATGCTCTCTTGATCAATATCTGGCTCAATGTTTTTATCAACCCATCTACTCTCTTGTTACCATCTTATTTCTTTTCTTTTTCTGTAGACAAAGGTGGTCCTTTTTGGTTTTTTAAGGGAATAAGGGAACCTAATTATCAACCCTCCCATGCACTCTTGATCAATATCTGGCTCAATGTTTTATCAACCCATCTACTCTCTTGTTACCATCTTCTTTCTTTCTTTTCTTTAGACAAAGGTGGTCCTTTTTGGTTTTTTAAGGGAATAAGGGAACCTAATTATCATCCCTCCCATGCACTCTTCATCAATATGTGGCTCAATGTTTTATCAACCCATCTACTCTCTTGTTACCATCTTGTTTCTTTCTTTTTCTGTAGACAAAGTTGGTCCTTTTTGGTTTTTTAAGGGAATAAGGGAACCTACATATCAACCCTCCCATGCAATCTTGATCAATAGGTGGCTGAATGTTTTATCAACCCATCTACTCTCTTGTTACCATCTTCTTTCTTTCTTTTTCTTTAGACAAAGGTGGTTCTTTTTGGTTTTTTAAGGGAATAAGGGAACCTACTTATCAACCCTCCCATAAGGGAACCTACTTATCAACCCTCCCATGCAATCTTCATCAATAGGTGGCTCAATGTTTTATCAACACATCTACTCTCTTGTTACCAGCTTATTTCTTTCTTTTCCGTAGACAAAGGTGCTCCTTTTTGGTTTTTTAAGGGAATAAGGGAACCTACTTATCAAACCTCCCATGCAATCTTCATCAATAGGTGGCTCAATGTTTTATCAACCCATCTACTCTCTTGTTACCATCTTCTTTCTTTCTTTTCTGTAGACAAAGGTGGTCCTTTTTGGTTTTTAAGGGAATAAGGGAACCTACTTATCATCCCTCCCATGCACTCTTCATCAATATGTGGCTCAATGTTTTATCAACCCATCTACTCTCTTGTTACCATCTTGTTTCTTTCTTTTTCTGTAGACAAAGGTGGTCCTTTTTGATTTTTTAGGGAACAAGGGAACCTACTTATCAACCCTCCCATGCAATCTTGATCAATAGGTGGCTCAATGTTTTATCAACCCATCTACTATCTTGTTACCATCTTCTTTCTTTCTTTTTCTGTAGACAAAGGTGGTCCTTTTTTTGGTTTTTAAGGGAACAAGGGAACCTACTTATCAACCCTCCCATGCAATCTTCATCAATAGGTGGCTCAATGTTTTATCAACCCATCTACTCTCTTGTTACCATCTTCTTTCTTTCTTTTTCTGTAGACAAAGGTGGTCCTTTTTTGGTTTTTCAAGGGAATAAGGGAACCTAGTTATCAACTCTCCCACGCACTCTTGATCAATATGTGGCTCAATGTTTTATCAACCCATCTACTCTCTTGTTACCATCTTCTTTCTTTCTTTTTCTGTAGACAAAGGTGGTCCTTTTTGGTTTTTTAAGGGAATAAGGGAACCTACTTATCAAGCCTCCCATGCAATCTTCATCAATAGGTGGCTCAATGTTTTACCAACCCATCTACTCTCTTGTTACCTCCTTCTTTTTTTCTTTTCCTGTACACAAAGGTGTTCCTTTTTGTTTTTTAAGGGAACAAGGGAACCTACTTATCAACCATCCGATGCACTCTTCATCAATAGGTGGCTCAATGTTTTACCAACCCATCTACTCTCTTGTTACCTCCTTCTTTTTTTCTTTTCCTGTACACAAATGTGGTCCTTTTCTTGTTTTTTAAGGGAGCAAGGGAAACTACTTATCAACCCTCCCATGCAATCTTCATCAATAGGTGGCTCAATGTTTTACCAACCCATCTACTCTCTTGTTACCTCCTTCTTTTTTCTTTTCCTGTACACAAAGGTGGTCCTTTTTGTTATTTAAGGGAACAAGGGAACCTACTTATCAACCATCCGATGCACTCTTCATCAATAGGTGGCTCAATGTTTTACCAACCCATCTACTCTCTTGTTACCTCCTTCTTTTTTTCTTTTCCTGTACACAAAGGTGGTCCTTTTTGTTTTTTAAGGGAACAAGGGAACCTACTTATCAACCATCCGATGCACTCTTCATCAATAGGTGGCTCAATGTTTTACCAACCCATCTACTCTCTTGTTACCTCCTTCTTTTTTTTTCTTTTCCTGTACACAAAGGTGGTCCTTTTTGTTTTTTAAGGGAACAAGGGAACCTACTTATCAACCATCCGATGCACTCTTCATCAATAGTTGGCTCAATGTTTTACCAACCCATCTACTCTCTTGTTACCTCCTTCTTTTTTTTCTTTTCCTGTACACAAAGGTGGTCCTTTTTGTTTTTTAAGGGAACAAGGGAACCTACTTATCAACCATCCGATGCACTTCTTCATCAATAGTTGGCTCAATGTTTTACCAACCCATCTACTCTCTTGTTACCTCCTTCTTTTTTTTCTTTTCCTGTACACAAAGGTGTTCCTTTTTGTTTTTTAAGGGAACAAGGGAACCTACTTATCAACCATCCGATGCACTCTTCATCAATAGGTGGCTCAATGTTTTACCAACCCATCTACTCTCTTGTTACCTCCTTCTTTTTTTTCTTTTCCTGTACACAAATGTGGTATTTTTTGTTTTTTAAGGGAACAAGGGAACCTACTTATCAACCCTCCCATGCAATCTTCATCAATAGGTGGCTCAATGTTTTACCAACCCATCTACTCTCTTGTTACCTCCTTCTTTTTTTCTTTTCCTGTACACAAAGGTGGTCCTTTTTGTTATTTAAGGGAACAAGGGAACCTACTTATCAACCATCCGATGCACTCTTCATCAATAGGTGGCTCAATGTTTTACCAACCCATCTACTCTCTTGTTACCTCCTTCTTTTTTTCTTTTCCTGTACACAAAGGTGGTCCTTTTTGTTTTTTAAGGGAACAAGGGAACCTACTTATCAACCATCCGATGCACTCTTCATCAATAGGTGGCTCAATGTTTTACCAACCCATCTACTCTCTTGTTACCTCCTTCTTTTTTTCTTTTCCTGTACACAAAGGTGGTCCTTTTTGTTTTTTAAGGGAACAAGGGAACCTACTTATCAACCATCCGATGCACTCTTCATCAATAGTTGGCTCAATGTTTTACCAACCCATCTACTCTCTTGTTACCTCCTTCTTTTTTTTCTTTTCCTGTACACAAAGGTGGTCCTTTTTGTTTTTTAAGGGAACAAGGGAACCTACTTATCAACCATTCGATGCACTGTTCATCAATAGTTGGCTCAATGTTTTACCAACCCATCTACTCTCTTGTTACCTCCTTTTTTTTTTCTTTTCCTGTACACAAAGGTGGTCCTTTTTGTTTTTTAAGGGAACAAGGGAACCTACTTATCAACCATCCGATGCACTCTTCATCAATAGTTGGCTCAATGTTTTACCAACCCATCTACTCTCTTGTTACCTCCTTCTTTTTTTTTTCTTTTCCTGTACACAAAGGTGGTCCTTTTTGTTTTTTAAGGGAACAAGGGAACCTACTTATCAACCATCCGATGCACTCTTCATCAATAGGTGGCTCAATGTTTTACCAACCCATCTACTCTCTTGTTACCTCCTTCTTTTTTCTTTTTCCTGTACACAAAGGTGGTCCTTTTTGTTTTTTAAGGGAACAAGGGAACCTACTTATCAACCATCCGATGCACTCTTCATCAATAGGTGGCTCAATGTTTTACCAACCCATCTACTCTCTTGTTACCTCCTTCTTTTTTTCTTTTCCTGTACACAAAGGTGGTCCTTTTTGTTTTTTAAGGGAACAAGGGAACCTACTTATCAACCATCCGATGCACTCTTCATCAATAGGTGGCTCAATGTTTTACCAACCCATCTACTCTCTTGTTACCTCCTTCTTTTTTTTCTTTTCCTGTACACAAAGGTGGTCCTTTTTGTTTTTAAGGGAACAAGGGAACCTACTTATCAACCATCCGATGCACTCTTCATCAATAGGTGGCTCAATGTTTTACCAACCCATCTACTCTCTTGTTACCTCCTTATTTTTTCTTTTTCTGTACACAAAGGTGGTCCTTTTTGTTTATCAACTCTACTTATCAACCCTCCCATGAACTCTTCATCAACACCTTAGTCCATATGTTACCAACACTCCCATTCAGTCTTTATCAACATGTATATGGAAGCTTAACCAACACCTACATTATTATGTTACCTAGAAGGGAATTGCGGAAGAAGGGAATTGTCATGTTGCAAGTCGTAGTTCATTTCATTTGCAAGTGGATTATGCTGCTCCCCTCCCTTTTTTTAACCCTAAAATTTCACTAGCCCAAAAAGAGAATAAGGGAATAGTTAATATTTTACTACGTGAACATGTAAAGGGAATTGCCCACGTGCAGCAAGCAAATTAACGTACGACAACCCAACTTGTGTCACGAGCGGAAAGGGAATTGCCACGAAAGAGAATTGCCACGAGCGGAAAGGGAATTGTCACGAGCGGAAGGCAAATCAATTAAGGCACATAACCTCTGTGGTCCACAATTACCACGAAAGGGAAAACGCGTTTTTATGGTTTTATTCCCAAATTGGGTTGTCCGAAACCGATCGCTTGATTTAATCCTGGCGCGCGAGCGCCAGCTAGGGCCGCCCCATATCAGGACATGTAAGCCCACTGTCCATTTGATAAAATATAAAATTTTGTTGTCATGTGTAATGTTGTAGCTTGGAGAAGCACAAGCATCGTACACGGAGAAAGATCCAAAGAACAAGCATATTCCTTCGTCAGTTTTGGCTTAAGTTGAGAAAAATTCAGAAGCGGCAAGCACTAACCTTCTTGGCAATGGAATCTTCAGTTCTGAATTTTGTCTCTTAGGTTGTGATTGTAGGTGTTGGTTATTGCTGCTCACTGCTTCGATTTCTTACTTTCTCCGTTTTAAATTAGGTGTTGTACCTTCCTTTTTTTTTCCAAAATGAGAGTATCTAGACTAAATTTGATCGAAGTCATGACAACTAATTTGGGTTATTATTGTTCATACAGGCAGCTGCAGGGCTGATTCCAGTGCAGCTCTGAAATTTTGAGATTCTCGATATGACAGAATTGTAACATTACCTATGTTGGGACGTTCAAAGAGAGCCTAAAAGTAGATGTTAAGATAGCTTCTTTTTGTGAGTAGTTCTTGATAATGGTACAATTTCTACGAGACCGAATCCCATGCCTGGAGGCTGAAGTGGGTGACTCATCCGGGATTTTAGATCTGTACTTTCCTTGACCTGAATCACTTGTCGTGGATTTATCTAAATATATACGTATCTAAACGTATTTTAATTATGAATACATATAATTAGACAGATATATCATATCTAATCGAAACATGTAGAGGGTAATAATATATTGTTAAATGTAGATGGGCTGCAGCCCAATAAGGCAGCCCATAGTCTACAATTCCTGAAATCTCAAGGCCCACCACGTTGGCAGCTTGAGACAGCCTTTGGGGACAAAGTTTAGTCTCACATTGCTAGTTGGGAGAGAGTTGTAGTGGTATATAAGGGCTGCTGTTCTAGTCCTTCCAAGTGAGTGAGAATAGAAGGAGCCCTCGCGCACTCCTCCTCCTCCGCCCGCCCCGAGGAAGCCTAAATTTTTGCTTGGTGCACCACAGTTGGGTACGTGTCGACCTGTATGTGCATGCTCGACGCGTGTGCCTGGCTTCCCACGCGTGGCAACGCGGTCGGGTCGGCTCTCCTCCCAGATTATACAAGGAGATAGATCAGATCTGGAGAATACAGCTCTCAGAACTCTCTAGTCCGTCTCTCTCACGAAGTTCCTTTTGCCGCGTTAGTCTCTAGTCTTCCCCATCCCGGCGACTGCGTGCACAGCCGTCCGGGAGAGCAGGCCTCCGAAACCCCGTCCGTTGAGATCCTGCACCGGGAGACGGGCGATAAGGTTTTTGGGAAGCGTCTCGGCGCGACTGCTCGCTGCTGTTCGTGCTCTTCTTCGCCGGTTCGACTGCTTCATCGACGACTTCGACCACACCATGGGCGACATCAACAACTCCCATGGTGGTGGTGGTGCTGCTGGTGCGACCTTCCCGGTCGCGATGTACGTGCTTTTCCTCTCCTACCTTGCACTGCTACTTGTTCCATGTTCAGATCTGATGCATGTGCTTAGTTTGATGTGTGTGGTTAAGTATGCTTGTGCATCTGTAATGTTGCTTTCGGTAATTAAACTCACACGAAAATTGCCTAATAATTCAACAATCCAAAAACCTTATATGCTTAGGCAATTTTCACCATTTGGTTTTGTTGCTGCGCTCAAACTGAGCCCGTTTACGGGTTCTCATTTCAAGAGATGGCAGAATAAGACCCTCTTGTGGCTCACTTCTATGGGCGTGGACCGAGTTGCGGAAGGTACTTCTAGAGGTCCGCTTACTCCTGAAGAGGATAAAGCGTTCGGGGATGCCACCGTAATCTTTGTGGGTGCCGTCCTAAGTGTGCTTGGAGACAAGTTGGTTGATGCTTATCTGCACATTCGAAATGGGAAGGAACTATGGGATGCACTGGACGCTAAGTTTGGTGCTGCCGATGCCGGAGGTGAACTGTATGCTATGGAGCAGTTCAATGACTACGAGAATGGTTGAGAACCGATCCGTAGTAGAACGAAGCTCATGAGATACGAGATCATGGCAAAGGAACTTGAGCTCCTCAAGTGTGTGCTACCGGACAAGTTTGTCGTGGGATGCATTGTCGCTAAGCTTCCCCCTTCATGGAGGAACTTTGCCACTTCTCTGAAACATCAGAGGCATGAGTTCTTTGTTGAGAATATCATGGGCTCTCTAGATGTTGAGGAGAAGGCGAGGGCAAAAGACAAACACACTGGAGGAACCGAGGGACGTTCTGCTACCAATATGGTACAGAAAAATGCCCACAAGTCCAAGGAAAAGAACAAGGGAGTCTCCCAGACTACCAACTTCAAGAAGAAGGGGAAAACGGAGAAGAAAGATCCTTGCTGGGTGTGTGGCGAGACAGGTCATTGGGCTAATCGCTGTCCACAACGCAAAGGAAAGAAAGGTCAGGCTGGATAGAACTCAAATTCTGTCAACATGATCATTGGCAACACAGAGGAAGGAACTACAGGGTACGGTAATATATTACCTACTGTTCTTTCGGTGTTTCAGCCCATGGAATGGTGGGTTGATACAGGTGCTAATGTTCATGTGTGTGCTGACATCTCCATGTTTACCTCTTATCAGGCCCGAGGTTCCTCTGTAATGATGGGGAATGGGTTACATGCTACTGTTCATGGTGTTGGCACGGTAGATCTGAAGTTTACTTTGGGAAAGATCGTGCAACTAAAGAACGTGATGCATGTCCCTTCTATCAAGAAGAATCTCGTTAGTGGCTCCCGTCTTATGAAAGATGGGTTTAAGTTGGTGTTTGAGTCCAATAAAGTTGTACTGTCTAAGTATGGAACTTTTGTTGGAAAGGGCTATGAATGTGAGGGAATGTTTCGCTTCTCTCTAGAAGACTTACGTGATAATGTTGTGAACCATGTAAGCGCTAGTGTTAATGAAACTAATGTTTGGCATTCACGACTTTGTCATGTTAATTTCGGTTGTATGACGCGGCTTGCTGATATGAGTTTAATTCCGAAATTCACCTTTGTCAAAGGCTCTAAGTGCCATGCTTGTGTGCAAGCAAAGCAACCCCGCAAGCCTCATAAGCTCCGCGAAGGAAAGAAACTTGGCACCACTAGAGCTCATACATTCGGATCTATGTGAGATGAATGGTGAGTTGACAAGAGGTGGAAAGAAATATTTCATGACTTTGATTGATGATTCCACTAGGTATTGTTATGTGTATCTACTGAAAACTAAAGATGAGGCTCTTGATTTCTTTAAAATCTATAAGGCTGAAGTTGAGAATCAACTTGAAAGAAAGATAAAAAGGGTTCGATCCGATCGTGGTGGAGAGTACTTTTCTAATGAGTTCAATTTATTCCGTGCGGAACATGGTATAATCCATGAGAGGACGCCTCCCAATTCCCCACAATCCAATGGGATTGCGGAAAGGAAAAACCGTACTCTAACAGATTTGGTTAACGCCATGTTGGATGTTTCGGGTTTATCCAAGGAATGGTGGGAGGAGGCTATATTGACTTCGTGTCATGTCCTAAACCGTGTTCCAACCAAGAATAAAGAGATTACCCCGTATGAGGAATGGGAAAAGAAAAGACCAACACTCTCCTACCTACGAACTTGGGGTTGTTTGGCTAAAGTGAATTTGCCAATCAACAAGAAGCGAAAGCTTGAACCAAAAACATGGACCGTGTCTTTCTTGGCTATGCTGCCCATAGCATTGCTTATAGATTTCTTGTGGTGAAATTCGGAGTGGACGACATGAATGTTGGCACCATCTTTGAGTCAAGAGATGTTACATTCTTTGAGGATATATTTCCTATGAGAGATATGCATGGCATGTCTAGTTGGGAATCTGATCCAATACATGAAACTCCTATGGACTCTGATGAGGAATCTGATGATGAGAGTTCAGATTCTGATGAAGATGACAAGGAAGCTCCCACAAGGAGCAAGAGACAAAGGATTGCAAAGTCTTTTGGTAATGATTTCATTGTGTATCTTGTGGTTGATACTTCCACTACCATTTCAGAAGCTCTCGCATATCCTGATGCAGACTACTGGAAGGAAGCGGTTCAAAGCGAGATGGATTCCATCTTGGCTAATGGAACGTGGGAGTTAACTGAGCGTCCTTATGGGTGCAAACCTGTAGGATGTAAATGGGTATTTAAGAAGAAGCTTCGAGCTGATGGTACTATTGAGAAGTACAAAGCTCGGCTTGTAGCAAAAGGCTATACCCAAAAGGAAGGCAAAGATTTCTTCGATACTTACTCACCTGTGGAGAGATTGACCACCATTCGAGTACTACTGTCATTGGCTGCCTCACACGGTCTTCTCGTTCATCAAATGGACGTTAAGACAGCTTTCCTAAATGGAGAGTTGGACGAGGAAATTTACATGGAACAGCCTGATGGTTTCGTACTAGAAGGTCAAGAAAGAAAGGTGTGTAAATTAAAGAAATCTTTGTATGGTCTCAAACAAGCACCCAAACAATGGCATGAGAAGTTTGAAAGAACTTTGACATCTGTGGGCTTTGTTGTTAATGAAGCTGACAAATGTGTGTACTACCGCCATGGTGGGGGTGAGGGAGTTGTCCTATGCTTGTATGTGGATGACATACTAATTCTTGGGACAAGTCTCAAAGTGATTGAGGAGGTCAAAACCTTCTTATCTCAGTGTTTTGAGATGAAAGATCTTGGAGAAGCTGATGTTATATTAAACATCAAGTTATTGAGAGATGAGAGTAATGGGATTACACTTGTGCATCTCATTATGTTGAGAAGGTGTTTAGCAGATTTGGCTATGCTGATTGCAGATCTTCTCTCACACCTTATGATCCTAGTGTATTGCTTCGAAAGAATGAAAAGGCAACTAGAGATCAATTAAGATACTCTCAAATCATTGGTTCACTCATGTATTTATTTGCGCTACGAGGCATGATATCTCGTTTGCTCTATGCAAACTTAGCCGGTTTATGGCCAACCCGGGAGATGATCATTGGCATGCTCTTGAGAGAGTAATGCGCTATCTAAAGGGAACCATGAGTTATGGAATCCATTATACCGGGTATCCAAGAGGACTTGAAGGGTATAGTGATTCGAATTGGATTTTAGATGCTAAGATGAAGGCCACAAGTGGATATGTTTTCACTCTTGGTGGTGGCGCTGTTTCCTGGAAGTCTTGCAAGCAGACCATCTTAACGAGGTCAACTATGGAAGAAGAACTCACATCATTAGATACAACTACTGTCGAAGCGGAATGGCTTCGTGAGCTCTTGATGGACTTGCCTATGGTTGAAAAACCAATACCGGCCATCCTCATGAACTGTGATAATCAAACTGTGATTATTAAAGTGAAAAGTTCTAAGGATAATATGAAAAGTTCCAAACATATCAAGAGGAGACTGAAGTCTGTCAGAAAACTAAAGAACTCCGGAGTGATAGCATTGGATTATGTCTAAAGTGCTAAAAATCTGGCAGATCCTTTCACAAAAGTACTATCAAGAAACATGATAGACCTTGCATCGAGGGAGATGGGTTTGAGACCCACCTGAGTTGCCGAGGGGGTAACCCAACCTATGTGATCGGAAATTCCGTGAACTAGGACCTGGGAAAAGAAACCGGAGCAACTGGGTTGATAGAAAATTAATACTCCCACTCCGCTGCAGATGCAATTCTCTCATTGCTAGTGTAAGGCAGGTTGACAATGTCTTAATGTGTTCTGAGCGGCTCTTGATGAGCGAAGACGCTGTCCTACAAGGCGATCTTTGAAGAACACACCTATACGAGTGACACTACTGATCATAGTGTGGGAGATTTGGGTGAATCTCTAGTAAGCTCATGAAGGGCCGAGGAGTATGACTTATAAGCTCCACTCAAGGGGAAGGCTATGGTAGCCTAGTACCGTGCCGACATTGAGTGAAACTTGGTGCACAAAAACTGACAATTCAAGGCATAGTCCATTGTTCAGTTGTAGTCAAGCGTAACTCCTTGTCTAGGTGGAAGTTCAACTTAACAGTCTCCACTGAAGTGCAGGTATATTAAACAGTGAATGGAACTAATGTGTCATCTGATGTGCATATGAGATCTGGTGGGGGATTGTTGAATGTAGATGGGCTGCAGCCCAATAAGGCAGCCCATATAGTCTACAATTCCTGAAATCTCAAGGCTCATCACGTTGGCAGCTTGAGACAGCCTTGGGGGACAAAGTTTAGTCCCACATTGCTAGTTGGGAGAGAGTTGGAGTGGTATATAAGGGTTGCTGTTCTAGTCCTTCCAAGTGAGTGAGAATAGAAGGAGCCCTCGCACACTCCTCCTTCGCCCGCCCCGCCTCGGCTCGGCACGTCACGTCACGTCACGCACGCACGTCGCGTTTCGTGACTCGAGTTTGAGACACACTCAAGGAAGCCTAAAATTTTGCTTGGTGCACCAACTGAGTTGGGTACGTGTCGACCTGCATGTGCATGCTCGCCGCGTGTACCTGGCTTCCTACGCGTGGCAACGTGGTCGGGTCGGCTCTCCTCCCAGGCTGTACAAGGAGATAGATCAGATCTGGAGAATTCTCAGAACTCTCTAGCCCGTCTCTCTCACGAAGTTCCTTTTGCTGCGCTACTCTCTAGTCTTCCTCATCCCGGCGACTGCGTGCACAGCCGTCCGGGAGAGCAGGCCTTCGAAACCCCGTCCGTTGAGATCCTGCACCGGGAGACGGGCGATAAGGTTTTTGGGAAGTGTCTCGGCGCGACCTTCGCCGGTTCGACTGCTTCATCGACGACTTCGACCACACCATGGGCGACATCAAAAACTTCCATGGTGGTGGTGGTGGTGCTGGTGCGACCTTCCCGGTCGCGGTGTACGTGCTTTTCCTCTCCTACCTTGCACTGCTACTTGTTCCATGTTCAAATCTGATGCATGTGCTTAGTCTGATGTGCGTGGTTAAGTATGCTTGTGCATCTGTAATGTTGCTTTCGGTAATTAAACTCACACGAAAATTTCCTAATAATCCAACATATATTTCAAACGACAAAAGGAAGACACTGGCCGGCAAAATGGACTCATTAATTGCCTCAAATCACTTGCATATTTGGTAGTCTGCTTGTTCCATCATGGATAGTCGACTTGACTAGTTAGGACATTTTCAACGGTTTGACGCATTTCAACATAAAATTTTCTCGTTTTATTGTCTAGAATGTTCGTTTGGGTCGGGGGCACGCCGGTGGCCCGACACTTTTTATGGCAGCCCCTCGGCCAAAGATTCAATTATGAACCAAATTGACTAACATGTCGTACAAACACTAAAAATAGTGGTTCAAATTCACCTAATTTTAGTCAGTCACGAGGTGCACATAAGTAGAAGGCAAGCTGCAGAATGGGCACAAGATAAATATGATAGATGTGGGAGATCAAACATCCCAGATGATGGCTCGTTTCTTCTCGAATCATACCCTTTTCTCCAGATCCATGATGCTCAAGTCGACAAAATGATTCAGTTTTCCTCTAAAACCAACTTGGCCGCGACCTCCATCTTTTGGGCCTCTATGGCCTGCTTGGTGAGGTCTATAAAGGTGGCGGTGGTGGCCTCCTTCTTCTGGCGCCGCTTCTCGTCCCTCTTGGCCAAGGCCTCTTGTGTCTTGGCCATCATCTTTTGCAGGGTCTCACTTGACGCGAGGACCGAATCCTCACACTTCAAATCAGCGTTCGTGGCCTTGTGACCCCTTGGCCAAGATAGAAGGGCATTTTGGCCCGCGGTTTCCTCTATGCAGTCAACGACCGCCTCCATGGATCATCTCCTCCATGCAGGCCTCGTCGTTGTTGGCAGAGTAGGCATACGAATCACCGTGCGTCAGTGGACTATAGCACATGATAAAGGGAATCGAGGTTGGACGAGCATACCTGGTCCATTGGTGTCAGGATCGGTCTTGGCATATTCTCGAACATGTTGCGGGAACATGCATGTTCTCCGGCGGGATTGAAAGGACACGGATGTCGCCTAGAGGGGGGGGTGAATAGGCGGTTTAAAACTTTTACGAGATGGGCTTAACAAATGCGGAATAAAACTAGCGTTTACTTTGTCAAGCCCAAAGCCTATATACTATGGTTCACCTATGTGCACCAACAACTTATTCTAAGCAAAGGTTCACCTATGTGCACCAACAACTTAAGCTAAGCAATACAAGCAAGTATGTGATAGCAAGATATATATAACTTCAAGCACGATGGCTATCAGAAGGTAAAGTGCATAAGTAAAGAGCTCGGGTATAGAGATAACCGAGGCACGCGGGAGACGATGATTTATCCCGGAGTTCACACTCTTGCGAGTGCTAATCTCCGGTGGAGAGGTGCGGTTGCTTAGTGCTCCCGAACGCCACAAGAGGCTCACCTTGAGGTGTGGTTGCTCGATGCACACCAACGCCACAAAGGCCTCACCCCAAGATGCGGTACTCACACCACACACCGAACGCCACGAAGGCGCCTCACCTAAATCTCCGGTGACCCTCGCCACAAAGGCCTAGGTCACGGTTCCACTAAGGGATTTCCTTCGAGGCGGAAACCGGGCCTTACACAAAGATTGGGGCACACATCCACAACTTAATTGGAGGCTCCCAACAAACCGCCACAAAGGCCTAGAATCCGTCTAGGGTTCCAAGAACCCAAGAGTAACAACCTTCTTGCTTTCACCACCACGAATCACCGTGGAGAACTCAAACCTATGCACCAAATGCAATGGCAAGAACACCACAAAGATGCTCAAATCCTTCTCTCTCAAATTCCAACAAAGCTACAAAAGCTATTGGGGGAATAAGAGAGGAAGAACAAAGAGGAGAACACAAAAATCCTCCAAGATCAAGATCTAGTGGGTTCCCCTCATAAAGAGAGGGATTTGATTGGTGAAGATGCAGATCTAGATCTCCTCTCTCTTTTCCCTCAAGAATATGCAAGAATCATGGGAGGAATCAAGAACTAGGGCAAGCTTTGAAGTACAACAATGGAGGAGAGAGAGAAAGTGAACCAACCAGCCCAAGGAGGAAGAAGGGGGTCTTATATACCCCTCCCAACGAAATATGACCGTTTGGGGCCTCCCGAGCCGGAAAATCCGCCCCCGGGCCGGATTATCCGCTCCCCGAAATCGCCCCTGGACTCGGGCCGGATATTTGGCCGGATATTTGCCCGGAATTGGCCATTCGGGCCGGATTATCCGCCCCCCTAGAAAACTGCAGAAACACCAAAACTAAAACGGGCATAACTTTAGCATCCGGACTCCGATTTTGATGATCTTGGGCTTGTTTTGAAGCTAGGAACAAGCTCTACAAGATCATGCAGGAAACCATCATAGTCCAACAAGGGAGGATAGAAAAAAATGATGAAAGGTTTGACCTATCTAAAAAATACATACCGGTAAAACCTCCAATCTCGAAAATGCAACAAGTTGCCCATGCAAAAACCATTCTTAATGAACTAGAGCTTGTCATGAGAATAAGAACAAGCTCTAAAACATAACATGGATAAGATCCAAATAAAACCAAGAAAGATGATGAACCAAACTCGAAAACGCAACAAGTGATCTATGCGAAATCCGTTTTCGATGAACTAGATCTTGTCATGAGAATAAGCGCAAGCTCTAAAACATCACATGGATAAGGTCCAAATAACAACCAAGAAAGATGATGCAAGGGTGCAAAAGTTTGAGCTCTCTCCGAACGATACGATCGAGTTACTCACTCGAGAGCCCTCTTGATAGTACGGCAACTAAACTATAAACCGGTCTCCAACTACACTATGAGACCGGTGAGAAAGAAACCCTATCAAGAGCAAACCTTATACTTGCGCATTCCACTTGAGCTCGATGACGACGATCTTGACCTCAACAAGATGGAACGCCTTTCTTGCTTGTGTTTGCTTGACGAAGTCTTGTGGATTGCTCCCCCATAATCCACCATGGGAGAGCTTCTTCTTCGGCGCATCTTCACATAACCATGACCACCATGTGGATTGCTCCCCCATAATCCACCATGGGAGAGCTTCTTCTTCGGCGCATCTTCACATATCCATGATCACCATATGGATGGCAAGACTCAAGCAAAGGACCTCTTCAAGATGGCTCATCTTGAACTTGCACTTCATTTCTCTATGGCAAGCTTGAAGCTTATGAACTCTTCGAGTTGGCTCATCTTGAACTTGCACTTCATTTCTTCATTCTTCATCATGTTGATGTCTTGAAGTAACTTGAGGGCTCACTTCATCTTCATATTCAAGACTTACTTGACACTTGATATCCTTCATCAATTTTTTCTTATTGCAACCTAATACAAACATGTTGATGTCTTGAAGTAACTTGAGGGCTCACTTCATCTTCATCTTCAAGACATACTTGACACTTGATATCCTTCATCAAATTCTTCTTATTGCAACCTTGAAGCCAACATATGGTTCAAGAATTGCCTATGGACAACTCCTACAAATATAACTCAATGCAAACATTAGTCCATAGGGATTGTCATTAATTACCAAAACCACACATGGGGGCTCCATGCACTTTCAATCTCCCCCATTTTGGTAATTGATGACAATCTCTTTGAGAGGGTTTATATAAGAAATTTAAGTAACAAATAAGTTGAATATATAGAGCAAACTCTCCCATAGTATATGCATGTGTGAATGATCTTGACTTTCATTGCATATATTGGCATTCAAAGCCTAGTGGAGTTTCCTCTAAATATTCAACTATGCAAAGCAACAAGATGCAATGCAATAAAAGCACATGCTTAAGCACAAAGCAAAGACATAACCAAATTCCCTTAAACCCTCCAAACTTCTCCCCCATTGGCACCAATTGCCGAAATGGGTGAAAAATTTAGAAGGCCAATATAGTGAGAGTTCCTCCATAGCATGTGCATTTCTCATAATTTGAGTGGAATCAAATGCACATATCCAATGACGAATATTCGGAAGGAATCACACTATAGATAGGATCAAAGATTGCAAAAAGATAACAAAGTCAAGAAGCTTCAACAAATGAAGCAAGCAACCAAATGAACCACAAAGAGGATACCAAAATAAAGATAGATATTATGATAAGATCAAGAAGATTGCTCTAAATAATATGAGGAAGCTCCCCAAGGTTTGTGCACAAAACTAGACAATTTGCATTGGAGTATAAAGTGCACAAACATGGAATCATCACTCCCATAATATCATTCAAAAACAAAAGATACCAAGTGAATCAAACTCTAATGATCACCACAAGATAGTGCTCTAAATCAAATGAGGAAGCTCCCCAAGGTACATGCATAAAATAAAATGTTGCATTTGAATAAAATATGCATAACATGGAATCCTCACTCCCTCATTTAAAACACAAATATTTGTAATAGATCATAGATAGAAAAATAAGCTAAACACTTGCAACAAACAAATAATTGAGCAACAAGTAAGAGGCACCATAATAAAAAGGCTCAACCAAGATGATATGTGAAAGGCATGATAAAGCATATTATAAGACTATTACAGGGATGAGCAAAAGGCATCATCATAGTCTTCAATGAATTATATTGCTTAGCATGACCAATCAACGCGCAATAAATAAATAAGATATCAAAAGGAGATGTATCATCTCTTATGTGTATAAGTTTCTCTAAGTGGGCAATATCACAAAGATATTTATCCACAAAGAAACATGCACACACAACATAGATACGCAAGAAAAATAGTATGATATCCAAGACGAAGTCATGCAATATACCAATAAGAATTTTTGCTTAATAGCATGGCCAAAGGCTCAATTTTATCTTATTGTACATTCATGAACTTCAACCACAAACAAATAAAATACATCACAAATATCAACAAGGTATAGAAGATAGTTGGGATGCATTTGAGAAAGGCAACAAGTATCACAAACGAGGATACCAAAAGAAGTAACTAAATTTGCACTTTAATCTATATTGCACATGTGAGAGCCTTGAGGAATTGATATGCAATAAAATTGCTAGATAGGCATAGTTGGGATGGATGAATCATGACCATGATTTAAAATACTTCCCAACAAATGCACTCATCTCAAATTACTCACATTCACAATAAAGAGGTTTCATTAAGACTTTTGCAAGAAGCACAACATTTGCAAATCAAGAGATTCATGCCAAGATGCAACCATAAGGTTGGATACAAGAAAAGTATGCATGAGAAGATACTTGTTACCAAGATAGCATTGGTGTGGATGTAGTAGATATATGTTCGTTGACCATCCTAGCTTGCCTCAAGTTACCATTGAGTCACCACTTCTTTCCAAGAGTGAGACAAGCATCCAATGCATGTCCATTGTACCTAACACAAAGGTAAGTACAAAATGGTCCCCAAACTAATTGGGTCCGAAGTAGTTAGACACACTACAACATATAGGACAAACTCCATAATTCTATGTGCATATAGATATGAAATTGAATTTCATGCACATCTTAGCCAAATTAGGATTTGATGGAGTGTACCCTATATATTGGATCAATGAGAGTGACACATGCCATAAGATATACATATATTAAATATGCATGCACAATACTTTCAAGGATCAAAGGAAGATACAATTTGGACAAAACACCAAATAAATCAAGAGACAATGGTTGCCCAAATTATATCAAAGAATCAAATCAACACAAGATTGACTCCAAAGACTTATCTCATTATAAGAAGCTAATTAAGCCTAAGCACAAAGGAATGAGATAACCAACTCCCAAGAGAGCAAGGTTCCAACAAATAAACCAAACCCTCGACACTTTTTATGATGGCACAAAGTACCAAAAAGAAAATTTATGTCTCCCAAAACCAAATTTTTGATAATGATCAAGAGAAGTTTAACATTATAACAAATATAGGAGAGCTCCCCCAAGATTAGTGCATTATCTAGGATTTAGAATATGGATACAAAATGCACAAAACTAGGATCATCACGCTACCTATATCTACTAAAAATGCTAAGAAAGTTTGAATAGACAAATTAGATCCATGAGATGCAAGGAAGACACATGGGAGTCAAAGCACAACAAATTCATGGCAATAAATAAGGCAATTTAAACACAAGAGCCAATGTAGATATGATCAATAAATATCTACCTCATAATTGATTACCAATTTTCCTAGGACAAGAGTTATTAGGAAATATTTTCCGGTGGTAGTTTGTAAGTATACATAAGATCATATTTACAACGAACAAAGCATATGGTAAAAGATAAGAGTTAACCATCATGCAAAGATAGTTTCTTGATAGCTTCATTTAGTCATACCAACATGCAAGGCAATTAATAGTATTCATACCAACATGCAAAGCAATTAATAGTATTCATACTAACATGCAAAGCAATTAATAGTATGACTTGAAGCACATGATTTTCCAAAAATGTATTGAGGGACACGTTGTGAAAAACCATGCCAAGAAAAACTTTCACAAATAAGATCCACAAAGATATTATCAATGAAGCCATTTAAGCAAATTGGAGCTTTGTTTGAGCAAACATGCCACATAGGAGAGAGATAAATTACGGTATCAATTCTATGTGACACAACCTCAAATGTTCACATTTTCTAGGCTTGTAATATGCACAAAGCTTATTACTCCTCCATAATGTGATAAGGAGTTTGTTTTCACAAGAGGCAATAAGATCCAACTAGAGATATTAATGGACATTAGAATTTGAATTTCTCATGAAGATGACATACCATATAGAGTCTAGATAATCTCGCAATATCAATTCTAAGTGATATTCCTCATGAACACACATTGTTTAGGATCATGAAATTCCCAAAGGAATATCACTCCCCCAAAATGGGATAGTCCATTAATTGCTCATAAGAGCCATATAAGATACAACAAGATGCAAAGAGGCTCCAACACAAACACAAATACATGGTGTGCAACCCAACATGCATAGACTTGATTTCTCAAGCAAAAACAAGTAGGAAGCACAACATATACAAACACATGTTATTAATAAAACTAACATATGCAAAGGGGCGAGTAACTTTCAATATAAATGAGTTGAGAACATGTTACCGCAAAGAGGAACATTGAATATATGATAGAAGCAAGATAACCAAAAGACTTGGCTTGAGATAATATAAATGATGAAGATCCCTTAATTCTTCATGATGTAGCCAAGTCTCCAATGCCCTCCAACAAGCACCTATTGATCAAGTTTTGGATTGTTGGTCCCCAACTAAGTTGGGTCCTAAGAGGTTAGTCACAATAGGCTTGGCAACCCAAATGGTTCTTTTCTTGACACCACTTTGGGCACCAACAAATTTGGCAAACACATTTCCACCCTCATCCTTACGAAGAGAATAAACATCATCAATGGTGACAGAGTTGGATGAGGTACCAATAGTGCAAAAGGAGGAGATGTGGCCCTTCTCACGGCATATGTAGCAAGTTCTTTTCTTCTCCTTCTTCTCACTAGATTTCTCCACAATGGGAGCATTGGCTTGATTCTTCTTGGGAAGTGGAATTTCTTCAACTTGAGGTTGAATATGAGTTTGAGCTTGAGGCCGCTTCCCTTTTTGCTTCTTCTTCAAAGGGCAAGATCTAACATGGTGCCCTTCAATTTTGCACTTGAAGCAAACAATCTTGGCCGGGTCTTTGACTTGTACTTGGCCCTTGTTGTTGTTGTTGTTGTTGTTGTTGTTGTTGGACTTGTTCTTGTTGTTGGATTTGAATCCAAGTCCACTCTTGTCATTGGGGGATTGTTGCACACTTAACATCGTGTCAAGTTTGCATTTCCCTTCATGACTCTTTACCAAGTCGGTCTTCAAAGAAGTGACTTGGGCCTTGAGCTCTTTGATTTCCTCTACATGGTTAGTAACAACACAAGTACTAGAGGAAGTAGAACCTTCATTGTTAGAGCAACAAGGCAAGGAAGATAATTCATCACAAGATTTAGCAATACTATGAGTGGATGAATTACTAGGACTAGCACATGGCAATATAGCTTTTTGGGTAGTAGTGCTAGTATCCACATGAGGCTCACAAGGTGTTGCCTTTGATATGATAGCCTCATGAGCTAACTTTAGCCTATCATGGGAGGCTAGAAGATCCTCATGGGAGCTAGAAAGCTTTCCATGATTTTCTTCCAATTTCCCATAATTGCTAGTTAGCAATTCAAGTTGAGCCCTTAGCTCAACATTCTCCTTCAAGATAGATGCTTCACAAGAAGTAGAGTTAGTAGCACAAGCATCATCACAAGACATATTAAGAAGAGAGGGTAACATATCATGCTCTTTTATATAGGAAGCTTGAAGTTGCTCATGGGACTTGGTGAGGATAGAGTGTTCGCTCTCCAAGACCTTGTGGGCCTTGTCTAGATCATCTAGATCCTTAACAAGTTTATCATGACCAACACCAACTTTGGGATTTTCCTTTTTAAGCATTTTTACTTGAGCTTTAGCATGGTCTCTTTCCTTAGTGAGTTTAGAAACTATTTCATTTTGAGACACTTCAAGGGTTTCAAGTTGCTCTTCAAGAGAGTCTATGGTCTCTTGTTCTTCTTCAAGGTCATTCTTTAGGGATGCTACATCATTGGCATACTAACGTTCAAGAGCACCCTTTTTATCAATGGTGTTCTCATGCATCCAAATAAGTTTTTGGCTCTCAATAGCGGTAGTCAAGATTTCAAAGAAGTGAGTGCTAGCAATTTTATCTCTGCAAATAACCTTGAATACGCTCTTACCCTTATCGCGTAGAGAGACAACCCAATCCTCTTCTTCATATTCATTCTCATCCTTATCACCACGAGACATATTAGGTTTCATGGTAGGAGGTACCGTGGAACCCTTGGCCATAAGGCATATATGAGGACCGTGAGATAAAGATGAGGAGTTACTTGAGGCTCCTTTCAAGATCTTGTCTTGACCAATAGAATCTTTGGTTTCCTCTACATTGTTAGACACACAACAACTAGAGGAAATAGAAGCATTTTTATCATGGCCACAAGACAATGCAAGCATATCATCATTAGATTTATTCAAGCAACTTACACATGATATGCAAGGACTATCAACACAAGCATGTAAATCATTTCTAGTGCTAGATGTGTTTGAGTCCGTAGATGAAGCATTGCAATGAGATAGAGATGAAGAATCATCAATAGTAAGCTCAATATCAACATTGCAATTGTCATCACCACTAACCATATCATTACCTTGTGTCTTGACACACTTTGGTGAAGTGGATGAAGATGAGAACTCATCACGGCCGGAAGTGGAAGCAATACAATCATCCTCAATAATATTGGACACATCATATTTATCTTGAAGCTTTGTCCATAATTCATGAGAGCTCCCAAAAGGCATGATTGATGAAGTAACTTTATTTCTCACAACAATGGAAAGCACATGAGAAGCAAGAGCATCGAGGCAAGAGTTTTTCTCCTCCTCAAGGGATAAATTTTGAGGATCCTTAGGAGAAGAAAAACCCATGCCAAGAAATCGCTCCATGTCCGGGGACATACCCCGTAAAATATTAAGCACATAAATTTTCCATAGATCATAATTTGTGCCATCAAATATAAACAAGTTATTGTGCACTAATCCCCTAACCGACATCTTTACTCTCAAGGCGGTGAAGCCTAAGAATGAGAGACCTTGCTCTGATACCAATTGAAAGGACACGGATGTCGCCTAGAGGGGGGGGGGGGTGAATAGGCGGTTTAAAACTTTTACGAGATGGGCTTAACAAATGCGGAATAAAACTAGCGTTTACTTTGTCAAGCCCAAAGCCTATATACTATGGTTCACCTATGTGCACCAACAACTTATTCTAAGCAAAGGTTCACCTATGTGCACCAACAACTTAAGCTAAGCAATACAAGCAAGTATGTGATAGAAAGATATATATAACTTCAAGCACGATGGCTATCACAAGGTAAAGTGCATAAGTAAAGAGCTCGGGTATAGAGATAACCGAGGCACGCGGGAGACGATGATTTATCCCGGAGTTCACACTCTTGCGAGTGCTAATCTCCGGTGGAGAGGTGCGGTTGCTTAGTGCTCCCGAACGCCACAAGAGGCTCACCTTGAGGTGTGGTTGCTCGATGCACACCAACGCCACAAAGGCCTCACCCCAAGATGCGGTACTCACACCACACACCGAACGCCACGAAGGCGCCTCACCTAAATCTCCGGTGACCCTCGCCACAAAGGCCTAGGTCACGGTTCCACTAAGGGATTTCCTTCGAGGCGGAAACCGGGCCTTACACAAAGATTGGGGCACACATCCACAACTTAATTGGAGGCTCCCAACAAACCGCCACAAAGGCCTAGAATCCGTCTAGGGTTCCAAGAACCCAAGAGTAACAACCTTCTTGCTTTCACCACCACGAATCACCGTGGAGAACTCAAACCTATGCACCAAATGCAATGGCAAGAACACCACAAAGATGCTCAAATCCCTCTCTCTCAAATTCCAACAAAGTTACAAAAGCTATTGGGGGAATAAGAGAGGAAGAACAAAGAGGAGAACACAAAATCCTCCAAGATCAAGATCTAGTGGGTTCCCCTCACAAAGAGAGGGATTTGATTGGTGAAGATGTAGATCTAGATCTCCTCTCTCTTTTCCCTCAAGAATATGCAAGAATCATGGGAGGAATCAAGAACTAGGGCAAGCTTTGAAGTACAACTGATGCAGCCCCGCCTATCGTCGACGCTACACCATGGCCAAGGAGTCCCCCAAGTGGACCAACAACACAAAACCCCGCCATATATGTAAAGGTGAACTCCTTCCTCTCTATGGTCGACCTCAACGCCAACTCGAATGGTATGCTACCTCATGCCTATCGTCATGGTGTCTATAGGTGCCGACATCGACAAGGACCAAGAGAGAAGGAACTCCCATGGTGCAAGGAAGAAGGAAGAAGAAGAAGAAGGAAAGAAGAGAAGAAGGAAGAGGGAGGAGGAGGCCCAGCCGGCCCAGAGTCCGGTCCGACCGGGCCCCAGACCGACCTGCCCGGTTGGCGACCGGTCGACCGGCTCCACAACCGGACCGCCCGGTCCCAGGCCCGGTCTGACCGGCCCCAGACCGGATCCGACGGGAACTACCCACCAAACTGCCTAAGTTACCCACTTATGTACCTTTTCGCCATGTGTTGTCTTGTAGGCCTATATATAGACCCAAGACACCCCCCTTACCCCTTTAGACAAGATTTAGGCTTAGACATGAAGATGAGCTTTGTCTCCCTAGGGTTTCATCCCCTTTGTATCAAGGCAACCCTTGTTGGATGATTGGATGTTTGTGAGTGAGATTCTAGTGTGCGCCACTCTCTCTCCCTCACCGGTCTCCGTCTTCAACACCGATCTCTCACTCCGGGATTCTACTTCGCGTCTCTCCCGGGTTGATTCTATTGGCGTGGTCCATCGAGCCACGAGGGTAAGTATCGGTTGTATCGGGTTGGTGTGCGTGCGTGAGTTCCTCATGTTCTTCGTGTTCATCGTGTTCTTCGCGCTCTCCCTCTCTTTCCCCTTTGGATTTCGGGTCAACCGCAAGATCGGGCCACACACGGGGTCTTAGACCTCATCATATGGTATCAACAGCCTTTGGTTTCCGCGGATTTGACCCTCCACCCACCGGATTTGCCCTCTAATTTTTTTTCCAAAAAATCCCCAAAAATAGCCCTAAATTGCCTTTGGACGGATCTGCGATTTCGTTGCGTTTTGAGTGGTTTTGGTCCATGGATTTGGTGTTGGAGTGCTTGATCTACTACTTCCCCATCTTTTCCCCATCAATTTCGTCCAATTTCGCTCGAATCTGAGCATTTCCAGTCCGTTTTCTGTCAAGAGCGGTGAAGAACAGTTTCTTCTCCAACGACTCCCCCGTGCAGCGCAGCACCCCGCCCGACCTCCACGCATCGCGCCGGCCGCCCGGCCACTCCATTGCCGCTGCCTGGCCGCCTCCGCTCTGGCCGACGCCACCTGCACGCCCATCCGCCCGCTCGCCAAGCCGCTGGATCCGCTGCCGCACGCGCGCAAGGTCGCGCCCAAGCTCCCCGCCCAGGCCCAACTCCAGCTAGACCGCGCGCTCGCCCGCCTGGCCCGCCTGGCTCCTCCCGCCACCAGGCCGACCGCTGCTCATCACCGCGCCCGCCTTGGCCCACCTCCTGCTCGAGCTCCGCCTAGGCCAACTGCCGCTCGCCCCGCCCCTTGCTGCTCGCCCGCGCCCAGACCGCCTCCACGCACGCGCGGGCACTGCCCAAGACGCGGCTCCGCTCCCCCGTGCTCCATCCGCTCCCGCTGGCCCACCTCACCGCGCGCCGCCAGGCCCCAACTCCACCACGCGCCCGCGCGCAGGCCCACGCCCATCGATCCGCTCCACATCTTCTCGCACGCCCAGCGCAAAATCCGGTCAGACCGGATTTCTGACCGGGCCGTCCGGTCTACAACCGGGGCCCAGACCGGTGCCATCCGGGCATAATCCAGGGGCCCATCCGGTTCCAGATCCGGTTCTGGACCGGGCCGGCCGGTTCCGAGTCCGGTTTGACCGGGTTCTGGACCGGGTTTGACCCAGTTTCGCCCAATTCTGACTCCACTTTTTGCTCCAAATTTTGACAACTTTCCGGCGCCCGTTTGACACCAAACTTTCACAGTTATCCCCTTTCATCTTGACTCTAATTTTGACACCGTTTCCGAAATTTTTCGACTCCAAAATTTTGACACCTTCGATCGCTCGTCGTGACCCAAATTTTCGGGCATGGACTTATTTTGCCCGGTTTTCGTTTTGGAGTGCAAGGATTGTCTTTCGAGCTTCCGCGTCTACATCAACACCGCGGCGACACCTTCGGCACCCCGGACTCCGGCGCAACTACGACACCATCGTCGCCATCATCGCAAGTTGTGTGTTACGACACCGCCTAACTTTTCATCTAGGTATAACTTGCTCCCCACCGTGTAGCCCCTCTTCCTTTTGCGATCTATCCTACGAGCATTGCTTATCGAGTGTTGCGAGACATTGCACGTGGCCCCGATTGTGAGGTGTGTGTGTCGTGTGGAGTAAAGCTTCTAAGCAAAACTCGTGTGGCAAGATAGCAAAAGCGAGCTAACGCTAACATAGTGCGAGAAAAAGCCGCCAAAATACAAAAAGAGCACAAGTGTGCATAGTGCCATCATACATACCAAAGTGTACAAAGCGCCACCATAGATACAAAAGAGTGCAAGTGCCACCAAATACAAAAGAGGGAAAAGCTTTTAAGCAAAAGAGAGAAAAAGAGAAGAGAGGCCGCGTGTAAATCTTGTTGTCTCTTCGTTGCAACCAAAGCTTTGATCTCTTCTTGTGTTAGTGTGACATCGAGCACCCTTGCTTAAGGGCTTCCTACACTTTTCCGCTCACTTTTTGGTCGCACTAACCCCGTTCATCTCGTGTGTGTGTTCCATATCTTTTCCGTGTTTCTAGTGATCATCGCTTTGACATTTGATTTCGTTGGACTTCACCCACTCTTAACAACAAACTTGATTTCGGATTTCGTCTTTTGGCTTTCCACCACACTCACCTACCACCATATTTGCTAGCTTTTGCGTGTGTCTTTGTGTGAGTGCCCGATACAATTGTTCTAACTCTCGGTTTGTTGGATCACCCCAATCTTGTCATACCACGGTAAGGTTGCGAGGTAGTGTTCTTCCACTAACATACACCATATAGATCTTGTCGTGCTAACAAGTATAGCGACGAAGACGACATGGAGGAGTACGGAGCACTTCGAGGAGGACGCCTCCTCAAGCACCGCGGATGTGGAGGAACATGTGGAGCTCTACACCGACTATGGCTCCACGAGCATCGCCAACATGACCGACATCGAGGAGCTCTACACCGACTATGGCTCCGCGAGCATCGCCGACATGGACGACATGGTGGAGCGCCACCTTGAGGACGACTTCGACGAGCTCTACATCGACAATGGCTCACCAAGCATGGACGACATGGTGGAGCGACGCCACGAGTACGACATCGACACCATGGCGGAACCTCACCTGGACTCCACCATGAGCAACGCCGGTGCTACCACGCACCCCTACTTGGCCAATGGAGCTACATATGAAGATAGAGGACCTCCACGATGGCACCATATGGATCATCAAGAGCGTCCCCATCATGAGCGTCATGGACACACTTCTCCGAGCTCCACAAGGCGCCACCATGAGAGTGCTTATGCACAAGATAATCGACATCAAGGACATCATATGGAGCTTCAAGAGCGTCCCCAACATGATCGTCATCGACACGCTTCTCCAAGCTCCACAAGGCGCCGCAAGCAACATGCCACGTCGCATGAGCCATCATCTAGGCATGGCAAGGACCGTCATCGACTCACACCATCTCATGATAGTCGTCGACCACAACAACCTCATGGTCTTCATCGACGCACGTCACCACATGATCTTCGCCGCCACAAGCCACCTCATGATCGCCATCGACCAACATCCTCCAAGGATCATCGACGACACTCCTCAAGACATGGTGATGACGCACGAAGACGAGAGCCTCGACATGAAGGCGACAAACACCATGATAGGGTGTCTACCACTCCAAGGATGGCAAGTGCGCATCGCGCATACCTTCCTCATACGGCGACTTCCACCTCTTGTGCCACCACCACAATGGCCCCTCGCTCGTCATATGCCTATGGACTCCGATGCTACAAGTGCAAGCAACAAGGCCACCCTCCACGGGAATGTCCCAATCTCCTATGTGAGGTGTGCAAGGCCAAAGGTCACATGGCATGGCAATGCACATCGACGAGCGCCGACATGCTCCACTTCGACGAGCTACAAGGCCAAGCCACCAAGAAGCCTACGGCGCCCACACTTCAAGATGAAGACCTCCAAGACCATCGCAAGGATGATGTGGATCCGAGCCTAGCTCTCCACAACACTATGGCGCCACCGATGGAGGACGACTTGGGAGACGATGGATTTGAGATGGTTGAGCATGGGAATTTCCCTTCAACCAAGGAGGCGCATGGAGATGAGAAAGTCGAGCCTACCCCCCTATGCTTGCTTGATGAGTTGGTACCAATCCCATGTGAGCATGAGAACCACTTAGCCCACTTGAGTGAGAGCGATAGTGAGTTGAGTGACTTCCACCCCATATGTGAGTTTGAGTGCTTCCATTTGGAGGACATGAGTGATACACTAAGTGAGTTGAGAGAGGTAGAAGATAGGTCCATGGAGGACATTGCATTTGCTAACACATTAACCTCTCCCTCTATTGTGTCTTCTTATGTTACTCTAGGTTCCACGGAGGACGAGTTCCCGATCATGGAGAAGATGTACATGGTGCATGACGATGATGATATCTCACCATGCTTGCTCCAAGATGGACATGTCGATCACATGGTTCCTCCTACTTCCACCACACCTACTTCAAATGAGTCGGCCTACAAAGGTAACAACATAGGTGTTGGTGATGCCATGATCCCACTAGTGGACATGATGACTTATGAGTGCATGCATGAACTCGATGATCCATTTGCTACTTCACATGCTACTTTCATTTTCCCGTGTGATGCTTTGCTTGTTGATGATGTGGAAATGAGTGCTTGTGATACCATCACCATGCCATGCTATGAGAGCTTCAATTTTTCTACCATTGCTTGCAATATGTCGACCACTTGCTCTTTACCATGTATTGCTTGCAATGATAATGACAAGGATGAAATTAGTTTCCGCATACTTTGCCCCAAATGTTTACACTATTCCATGATCCTTGCATCCAAGATTGCGAACAATTGCTCTTTCTTATGCTTGGTATGCAAGAATGCTTATTTCATTGTCCACGAGATGGCCCCCATAGCCTTCTCACTTTTTGATGATCATGAGTTTCCATATGTCACACATGCACCTTCATGCCATTTGCGCTATCGCCATGCATTTCATACCATCTTGCTTGACACTAATGGTGATGTGCACAAGTCTTGGAACATCATGATAGATGATGTGTTCCTCTACCATGCACATACGCTCTTTGTTTTGCTCATTCCATGTGTAGGTACCCGACCATCAACTTCCACCGCCACGGAGCATGAGCTCACGAAACGCGCAATTGAGAGCTACCCCAACAAGGACCTAAACCGCGGGAATCACACCAAAGGGTATGTTCCCACAAGCCTTCGCCCTCGTGTGTTTCCGACTTGCCTTGTCGAGTTTCCGGTTTGGCCCAAGGCCTCGTCCCCTCTTTGGCCTCTTTTGCAACCTATCTTGAAACATCTTGTTGGCACAATGATTGTTGTATGTCTTGATGTTATCATCATACACCCCGAGAATCTCAAGGACCATGTCATACATGTGAGAGACACCTTATGCATCTTGTGCCACATGTCACACAAAAAGTTGCTCTTCATTGGATTTCTCCTTTTATCTTTGGCAATTGAAATGGATTCTTTGACACTTGAGGATACCCATACTTGGCTCACGCCAACCATACTTTCCCAAGCTAGAAGTTTCCATCTCTTTGCCATTGCACATAACAATTTTGCCCCAAATTTTGCCGCCGATACTTGCCTTTTGGTTGTTCCATTTGTTTGGGACAATTCTACACCACACATTTTTGACACCTTACAAATCTTACATGCACAAATTTTTGCCATACCACATTTTGGATACATCGATACTCTTTTGGTTCCCAATTTTGCGAAATGCCTCTTTGAGAAACGACTTGATGCTTCGTATTTGATTGAGAGCCTCTTGTTCGCCGATCACAAAATTGGCATCCACAAGCTTTCCCTTTGCAAGTTGTTTTTCTCCAACTTCTTCTTCGACCGCGACTTTGTCCCTCCACCACGACATGAGAGACCCATCATGGACTACAACAAGGACGCCCGCACCACGACGAGCATCCATAAGGATACAAGGGCAACTATACAAGTCCTTCCACAAGCTACAAGGATCAACGTCTACCTCATCGGTGAGGAGGAGCAAGAGTCGAGGACGACTCTTCCCCAAGGGGGGGGGGAGATGATGCAGCCCCGCCTATCATCGACGCTACACCATGGCCAAGGAGTCCCCCAAGTGGACCAACAACACAAAACCCCGCCATATATGTAAAGGTGAACTCCTTCCTCTCTATGGTCGACCTCAACGCCAACTCGAATGGTATGCTACCTCATGCCTATCGTCATGGTGTCTATAGGTGCCGACATCGACAAGGACCAAGAGAGAAGGAACTCCCATGGTGCAAGGAAGAAGGAAGAAGAAGAAGGAAAGAAGAGAAGAAGGAAGAGGGAGGAGGAGGCCCGGCCGGCCCGAGTCCGGTCCGACCGGGCCCCGGACCGACCTGCCCGGTTGGCGACCGGTCGACCGGCTCCACAACCGGACCGCCCGGTCCCGGGCTCCGGTCCGACCGGCCCCGGACCGGATCCGACGGGAACTACCCACCAAACCGCCTAAGTTACCCACTTATGTACCTTTTCGCCATGTGTTGTCTTGTAGGCCTATATATAGACCCAAGACACCCCCTTACCCCTTTAGACAAGATTTAGGCTTAGACATGAAGATGAGCTTTGTCTCCCTAGGGTTTCATCCCCTTTGTATCAAGGCAACCCTTGTTGGATGATTGGATGTTTGTGAGTGAGATTCTAGTGTGCGCCACTCTCTCTCCCTCACCGGTCTCCGTCTTCAACACCGATCTCTCACTCCGGGATTCTACTTCGCGTCTCTCCCGGGTTGATTCTATTGGCGTGGTCCATCGAGCCACGAGGGTAAGTATCGGTTGTATCGGGTTGGTGTGCGTGCGTGAGTTCCTCATGTTCTTCGTGTTCATCGTGTTCTTCGCGCTCTCCCTCTCTTTCCCCTTTGGATTTCGGGTCAACCGCAAGATCGGGCCACACACGGGGTCTTAGACCTCATCAACAACAATGGAGGGGAGAGAGAGAAAGTGAACCAACCAGCCCAAGGAGGAAGAAGGGGGTCTTATATACCCCCTCCCAACGAAATATGACCGTTTGGGGCCTCCCAGGCCGGAAAATCCGCCCCCGGGCCGGATTATCCGCCCCCCGAAATCGCCCCTGGACTCGGGCCGGATATTTGGCCGGATATTTGCCTGGAATTGGCCATTCGGGCCGGATTATCCGCCCCCCTAGAAAACTGCAGAAACACCAAAACTAAAACGGGCATAACTTTAGCATCCGGACTCCGATTTTGATGATCTTGGGCTTGTTTTGAAGCTAGGAACAAGCTCTACAAGATCATGCAGGAAACCATCATAGTCCAACAAGGGAGGATAGAAACAAATGATGAAAGGTTTGACCTATCTAAAAAATACATACCGGTAAAACCTCCAATCTCGAAAATGCAACAAGTTGCCCATGCAAAAACCATTCTTAATGAACTAGAGCTTGTCATGAGAATAAGAACAAGCTCTAAAACATAACATGGATAAGATCCAAATAAAACCAAGAAAGATGATGAACCAAACTCGAAAACGCAACAAGTGATCTATGCGAAATCCGTTTTCGATGAACTAGATCTTGTCATGAGAATAAGCACAAGCTCTAAAACATCACATGGATAAGGTCCAAATAACAACCAAGAAAGATGATGCAAGGGTGCAAAGGTTTGAGCTCTCTCCGAACGATACGATCGAGTTACTCACTCGAGAGCCCTCTTGATAGTACGGCAACTAAACTATAAACCGGTCTCCAACTACACTATGAGACCGGTGAGAAAGAAACCCTATCAAGAGCAAACCTTATACTTGCGCATTCCACTTGAGCTCGATGACGACGATCTTGACCTCAACAAGATGGAACGCCTTTCTTGCTTGTGTTTGCTTGACGAAGTCTTGTGGATTGCTCCCCCATAATCCATCATGGGAGAGCTTCTTCTTCGGCGCATCTTCACATAACCATGACCACCATGTGGATTGCTCCCCCATAATCCACCATGGGAGAGCTTCTTCTTCGGCGCATCTTCACATATCCATGATCACCATATGGATGGCAAGACTCAAGCAAAGGACCTCTTCGAGATGGCTCATCTTGAACTTGCACTTCATTTCTCTATGGCAAGCTTGAAGCTTATGAACTCTTTGAGTTGGCTCATCTTGAACTTGCACTTCATTTCTTCATTCTTCATCATGTTGATGTCTTGAAGTAACTTGAGGGCTCACTTCATCTTCATCTTCAAGACATACTTGACACTTGATATCCTTCATCAATTTATTCTTATTGCAACCTAATACAAACATGTTGATGTCTTGAAGTAACTTGAGGGCTCACTTCATCTTCATCTTCAAGACATACTTGACACTTGATATCCTTCATCAAATTCTTCTTATTGCAACCTTGAAGCCAACATATGGTTCAAGAATTGCCTATGGACAACTCCTACAAATATAACTCAATGCAAACATTAGTCTATAGGGATTGTCATTAATTACCAAAACCACACATGGGGGCTCCATGCACTTTCAGGGATAGCCTGAGCCTTCCTGAAGGAGGTGTCGGCCCTCGGAACCCCGTCAGGCGTGCGATTTAGGGCCATGTGAGTGGCCCCGATGAAGCCCTCGTTGAACGGGTCATCAAGCAACGACGAACGCAAGCCGGAGAGGCGGGAAAGCGGAGCGTGGACCTGCACTGCGGGGCTCGATGTAACTATATGATGACCGTGGATGGTAGTGCAGCCTGGGAACTTACAGAGCTCGTCGAAGAGGCCTGAGCGTGGCCGATGAATGCCTCCCGCTTCAACGTGAGCATGGCCTCAGCCACGGACGACAGTATCTCGAGTTGGGCGTTGGGGTGTGCCAACATCTCCAAGGCCATCTCGGTGGCGACCCTGGCGGCGGCTTCGGCAGCTTGATGAGATTTCTCCGCCCGCATGACGGTGCGGCGGTCCTTGTGTTTCTTTGTGAACACCGCTATCTCCTTCGGCTTCTGCTCCTTCTTCGGGACCTTGGCCTTCCCGTCACGGCTGGGTGTGGCGGCCCACTTCGGTGTCGGCTTTGGAGAGGCCTATGCGTTTGCGGGGGCTTCAGTTGGGGTGGCTACGTCGAATGGCATGGTGGTGGCGTCCATCGCTGACAAGGGTTCTTCGTCGGCCAAGTACGAGTTTTTGGGTGGCGGGAGTGTGAGTGGTTATTGTGCCATTGGAGGGTGAACCGTGTTTTATACAAGGCGAGTAGGAAGCACGCGCGGACTCGTTTGCTACCGGCACCAAAATGCAAGCATTTCGAGCATAAATGTGGGCCAGAAATGCATGGTGGGGGAGGCAAACACATCGGTTGTCCTCTGGATTGGGGGTTTTCCTTTATTCTGTTCAACCTAAGTAAAACAGACACTTTTAATCCGTTTACTTAAGAGCATCTCCAGCCGCGTCTCTGAAAGCGTCCCCCAAAAGATGCTGGACCGAGAGTTTGGGGGACGTACTTTGTTCGTGCCGCGTTTGGAGGACGTCGCTCCCCAGCCGCGTCCCACAAACGCCGCCCCCAAATAAATATAAGTGCACAAAAATAAAGGGTTTCATCCAAATTTGATTATATATTACAAAGTTTGAATTGAAACATCTAGATTTCATCTAAACCCTAGCCTACTGGCCGCCCGGCGGTGCGTTGGACGGCCTCGCCCCGTCGTCGCCTCCCCTCCACCGTAGCTCCTGCTGCGCGCCGCTTCTCCATGCGTAGGGCGGTGGCCAGACGTCGCTGCTCCATAAGCGCGTCACTGCCTGCCCTTCCCTGCTGCGCCGCCTGGAGGGAGAGCTCGACAGCACGGTGAATCTGTGCGTCTTCACGGGCACGGTCGTCGTCCTGGAGCTTCTTCTCCGACTCGAAGGACTCGACGAGCGCTCGTTGCTGATCCGCCGCCTTGTCTGGGTGCGGCCCATCGTCGTCGGACCACTCGAAGTCATCGTCGTCGTCCTCCTCCTCCGCCCCCGCCTCCTCCATTGCCTCCTCCTCCTCCTCCTCCTCCTCCTCTAGTTGCGCCGCGAATGCGTCGGCTTCCGCCGCCAACGCATCCGCCTGCGCCCCCATGACGCCTCCGTTGCCGCCCGCGCCGCCTCCTGCCGCTGCTCCATGTGCATGCGCTACCGCTCTACGAGCCACCGCCCGCCCATCTCCTCCGCCTGTCGCCGCCGCGCCTCTTCTGCCGTGGCGGCGTCGAGCGCCGCTATGGTGTCCGCCAGCGCCGTCTCCTCCCACGACGCGTTCTCCTCAGCTTCAGGGTCTCCTGCCGCCGCCTCCTGCTGTTGACGCTCCCGCAGCTCCATTGCCGCCCGCCGATGCCGCCGCTCTGCACGAACCCGCTCCGATCAGCGTCACCCCAACTCTTCCTCCGTGGCGGCGTCAATGTCGAACTGCGGCGCTTCCGGTGGTGGAGGTGGTGGTGGAGACGGTAGTGGAGGGAACTGGCTGGTGCCGGGGCGGTTCATCATTGCGTAGTGGTGTTCGAGCGACGAGGGCTATGCTTGTTGGGGAGAAAGGGGTGCCGGTGGCTGTGGTGGCTGCCATTGAGCCGGGCGGCCTTTTATAGATGCCGGCGTGAAGATAGCGCGGGAAGAGGCGGAAAGAAAGCGCAGGAACGCGCGGTGACGTGCGAACGCCGGCAACGCGTGGAGGCTGCGCAGCAGCGACGAGACGTCTCGCCTGCCCCTCCGTCGCCATTAAGGCAAAGCTGTGACGTTTTGTTCGTGTGTCACTGCGCGCCAATAACTCCCGTCGCGAGGTAGGCGACGGTTAGGTTTTGAACTAGAATGATCCGCTGACGCGTCGGTCCCGCCACGTCTCGCCTCGTTTTTCGCTGTGTTCGGCGTGCCCCAAGCGTCCTCTGTGTAGCGGAGGCGGACTCGGACGCCGGAGAATGTATTAGACCACGTCGAGGGAAAAAAAAAAGTCTTTAGGCCACACGGCTGGGAATGCTCTAGTGCCCTTGTTAGGTGCCCACGTGGCGCAGCCGGCGGGTTTCTTGCGCCGATTCAGGAGGCGCGCGCGACGGCTTGCGGTAGCGGTAGCGGGCTGTGTGTGCATGGAAGACAAAACAAAATCCGTTGCGGCAACGGCAAGGATCTCCCTTGTGCTTGCGGCGCCAGCCAACCACAGCCGTCCGACTCGTCCTCCGCGGAGGACAAAATCCGTTCCGGGGAGCATCTCCCGTCCAGCGCCGGCGAAATCCCTCCCGTGCGCCCACAGCCCATTGGTGCTCCCTCTTTCTATATTCGCAGGCTTGCTGCATCAGGGTACGACACCGCATATTTTAATACTAATATAAATCGTATAAAATGAGACCGATTCGATCCGGCTGATCGAGGGGAGCGTGCACCCTCCACGTGTCCCAGCGCAGAGAGCAGTGCCGCCAGCTCTTGCCATTTGTTTTGGGAAAGTATTCTAGTCTGTCGTCCGATCGTTCTTTTCGTTCGGACGGATGCTCAGCCGTGAGATGGCTGCAGTCCAATCTACGTATGGTGATTGCCCTATAAATTGTAGGATCAGCCCCACGTTCTCCTACCCCGTCCACCCCACCCCCACCAGGTTCCCCGCTCCCCTACCACGGCGGTGACGCTCGCTGCCTGCCGGCGTGGAGAGATCTGGTGCGCTGGCGCAGGAGTTGGCGTGTCTGGGGCATCGGCTCGAGGACATCCAGGTGACGCTGCCGGTGCTCGAGGCCGCCATACGCTGATCCGAGCGCCCATGGCTGAGCTCGCGGCGGCTGGCCTGCACATCAGCCAAGTCATCGGCCCCGCCGCTTCCGTGCCCTAGGTGTTCGACGCCGTGCCCAGCCTCGAGCCGCCGCTGCCGTGCCCAAGGTGTTTCCGTGCCCGGCCTCGAGCCGCCGCTGCTCCAGAGCGGCTCGGGCGACTTCCCCCGGTAGCTCGCTATGCTTTATCGCCTCGAGTAGGCCTTGGCCTCGCCGCCCAGCGGCTCACCGACATCTTGGGGTACCTCGGCGATCATGATCTCGCCGACCGCGCTTCCTTGCCAACATCATCGTGTACCTCAGCAAATCTCCCTAACCGTACTTCCTCACCGAGGTCGGCATCGCTATCGAGGAGCTCCATAAAGATATCCATGTACCTCGACAGTGGCGCGAGGATGTTGTCACCCGCTCCACGTGGAAGCATATTTTCAAATTGACCGGAGCAATTTTTTTCCTTCGGAAGCACAGGAGCAAGTTGTTGGAAACATGATTTTGTATCCATGATTAGTGATAATATGTAAAACAGAAAGTTTACATGCCATCGAAGCATGTTTCATTAGGTATGGAAGCAAATTGTCCCATCGATGGAAACATAATTAACTTTGCTACGTTGAAGTGAAAATCAGTTATATACAGAAACTGTGTTTTTTGTATTTGAAGCAAATTCCAATAGCATGGGAAGCATTTTTGATTGTCTCGGAAATGAAACGGTTGACAGACTTTGAACGCCCAGAAAATGATGCTTCCATGCATCAAGAACAATGCTTTCGTGCCTTCTGCTTCCATACTTCGTACAGAATTGCTAGCCGCCGGATTATTTGCTTCCATGCATTCAAACAACAAATTAATGGGGGGCTAGTTAATGACCGGATTAAACGCTGGCCGGATTAAACCCAGCAGTTTACGGGAGCAGTTTGCGGGGCCATTTATTCCATGCATGGAGTAATAGTTTTCTACCGGCTGGACTGCTTTCATCGCATGGCCAAAATGCTGCTCATTCGATGGCCAAGGACTGGTCCGATCCGAAGCATGGATCAGACGTCCGATGCCTAGAAGCGCCCATTTGTTTTTCTCGCTGGTTGCTGCTTTGTTCTGTCTTCTTCTGCTGCTAGCCCTGTAGCCGAATCTTCATGCCCTGCTGCCCTTCCTGCATACACGTCCAAGTATAAAGATATGCTAGTGTAAATTAGCCTTTAATTTGTGGCTATATATGTCTCATAGAGTTTTGTATAAAGATATGCTAATAATATCTGCAACATTAATTTTATACATTTTACCGGTCCCCCCTGACCCATAATAAGGATATGACATTTATTATAGGTCCAAGGGAGTATATTTTTTTATCGACGAACCTAATAGAACTATATATTTCTATAGGCTCGGGCAAACTTAAAGTACATTGAACTAGGTTGATCCTTCGGACAGGTGAATTACTTGTTTTCCTCCTCTCGGACCACTAATTCCTCTTCTTTGTTTAGGTACACCCTAGTCCCTAGAAGCCCACGGGTTCATTCTTCATTTGCTTGCGATGTGCGCATGAGATTTCTTGTCCTAAAAGGAGGTTGAAACCCCGGGCATCTGCATCGAAATGACGCATGCACAACCTTTGGTAGAGCATGAGATAAAGCCTCAAATATGCAACATCGACCGACAAGGCATCAAGCTTTGCGTGGAATCGATTCCGTGATCACGAGGCTTTGTTGAACGTTGCCTACGACTGAAAACCGATGAAGTCGGTGCCTCTAATTTAACGACATGAGTGAATGCACAAATGAAATTATGTTGTGTATGTTGCCTGGACACGAGCATACTGTTTGCTTCGTACACATGTGACATGTTGTAATGATTACTGTCTCTATATTGCAAATTTTGCTTTTCTGCCGCAAAGTTGTATGCATAGGTTATTTTTCGTGCATATATTGCGCTCAAATTTCTCGACGATTTTCTGCAAGTACTAGGAGTTTGTTGTGTGCATAATTTATTGGTGTATTTTACAATGTTGAAACATTTTTTCATGTTATCTGATAGACCATGAGAAAATAATACTGAGATGATGTTGCTTACATACAAAAAAATGTTGCATGTGTGAGTCTATTGTTGCGATGACCAGACACCCCAAATTTTGATGGTTTATCATGGCCAATGGGGATCTGCTGCATATGTAGAAATCTTGTTGCATGGGTGTGTGTGAGGTGATGCATGGTTTCTAATGTCTTTTTTTACATGTATGTTAAGAATGCTGCAAAAAAATTGCACATATCTGACATGCAAAGAAGAAGAATGTTGCAAAGGTGTGCATACATACCTAAAACAGTATTTGCATTTTTTTTTATGGTAAATCATACTTGTCTTTTGACCGATCAGTAAAAGCTATCGCTCGCCTCCCGCATGGTACCATATATGCGTAGCTAGCCAGATTCTCCTCCAGCGCATTGTGTCGCACATGCTCACTCTCTCACCCTGGCACAAAGATGCACCTCACGTGACGACCTCCTCTCATGGTGATGTCCCTACCTCATCTTCGTAAATGCGCGGGAAGACATGCAACAAAAGTGTTTCAAACAAACGAAAAAAGGTTGCATAGGTTGGGTGTATCCTGCAAGGATCAAACGTCCTAGATCACGAGTTTTAATAACATCAGACGGTGGGGAGGGGCCCTTTTTCCTCTACCGACTTTTTGTTTGTTCTATACCGATTAGACTCTCAAGATCATCGCGAGGGCATCCGATTTTCCCCCGCGGTGGACCAAACTCTTATTATTTTTCCACATGCAAGTGGTGTTTTTGTAAGTCTAGCTGCAATGACATGCATTCCAACATTTGAACTTTCTCGTATGTAGTGATTTATTGAAAATTCGAAATTCCAAAGGATGATGTAAAAAAAAACGCACAACCCCTCTCTCTCTCGCGAAAAATGCACACGTAGGCTCAAAATATGTCTGATCATGTATATTATTTACTGTATTCTTAGTCATACTTTATAAAATTGACGTTTACAAAAAAATAAATATACCCAGCGCATTATGGGCAGGAGAGGGAGTACATATTCACCAAAAACATCTCCGTTGCCAAACCAAAGAAAAGCAAAGCTGTGTCAGTTTGTAGTTCTGCTCCGTCCTACCCGATTTGGTGCCTTTCCCCTTTCCGCCGCCCCACTCTCTCTCCCGCTGCTTCCCAACGACGGCGATGCTGCCGCCGTAAACCCTACCTTCGCCATTCCGGTGACAGCGGCCGCTCCCGCGACACCATACGATCCTTTCGTCTCTCTCCATGTCGCATCCAAAAGTTTCCGGTGTCTGTTCCGTCCTCCCGGCGCCTCGCCGCCATCCCCTCCTCCTCCTCCCGGCGGCTCCCCTGTCCGCGCCAACGTTCCCCTCCGGTCTTCATCGCCGCCTCACGATCGCCCGTGCCGCGGGGAATGTCGAGCCACGCTGCCTCGGATCCGTCACCAGTACCCGTCACCGTCCTCCCGCACTCCACTCGACTCGCGCCGGGATTCCTCCATCTTCTGGTAAGGATCCCTGTCTCAAGTATTGTTCCGATTCCAAGATTTCAGATTGGTTTGACGTAATCCAATTAACTGTCGCTGCTGGAACAGAATTAATTTTCATATTAGCTGTTTTTACCCAAAAATATGCTGGCTGAAAAGGCTCGTAATACTATTCCTACTTCTGCTAAACAAATGCAGAGAATATTAAAGTCTTATTTTAGCTGAGTTCCTGGCTCCCGAATGCCTGCGCCTCCACCTGCCAATTTTTAATTGTTTCTTGTCGTTGTGTGTCTGAGAGGCACGGCACCATGTGCATATTCAGATGAGTGACACCTTAACTGATTCCTGACTTGTGTATCTCCTTTCTTTCAACAGCATGTGTGGAGACAAGGCTGGTAGGAGAAAACACAGGCCTGCAAAACATGGTATGAGCCTCGCTGCTGGTTATTATTATATTTGAGGGTTCTGTCTTCTGTCTAATTAACTGTTATCACTGAAAATAAGTGCAGCATACAGATGGACGGGAGGATAGAATAAAGAAGCAGCTCCAGCAAGTTGAATTGTTGCCATCTTCTTACGATACGGCGTGGGTGGCCATGGTGCCCTTGCCGGGCTCCCCTGGGGCTCCATGCTTTCCGCAGTGCGTTGAATGGATATTGCTCAACCAACAGGACGATGGATCCTGGGGTATCAACGAATTTGGATCATCAGCCAACAAGGACATTCTCTCATCTACATTGGCATGTGTTCTTGCACTTAAGAAATGGAATGTTGGCCACGAGCACATGAGAAGAGGTATAGAAAAATACGCATTATTACTTGTTAATGTAGTTCTGCTATATTTATTCTGAAGAACTGAAACGCCTTAATGCAATGAAAATGATACTGTACAGGTCTGCATTTTATTGGAAGGAATTTCTCCATTGCTATGGATGAGCAGATTGCGGCTCCTATAGGCTTCAATGTCATCTTTCCTGGTATGCTTAGGCTTGCCATTGCGATGGGCTTGCAGTTTCCTGTTAGACAGACTGATATTGATGGGGTTCTACACCTCTGGGACATTGAAGTGAAAAGGTTGGTCAACAGAAAAAAATGCATGGCATTGCATTCTGGCTGTACATTAGAGAGAACTTGTTTACGAAGTTAGTACGTAATATGTATGAGATGATCATGTCATTCATATTTGTCTTATGCTTACCAATGGAATTAGCTACCAGATTTGGAGCATCACCTGCGGTAAATACATGAAAATCCTCATACTTGACTAATTCAGGCAGGATGGGAAGAAATCATGTGGCAGAGAAGCATATATGGCCTATGTTGCTGAAGGGTTAGGAAACCTGCTAGACTGGAATGAAGTTATGAAGTTCCAGAGGAAGAATGGATCATTGTTCAACTCCCCTTCCACAACTGCTGCTGCATTAATCCACAACTATGATGATAAAGCCCTCGGGTACCTAAATTTGCTTGTCAGTAAATTTGGTAGTGCAGGTGGGTATCTATACCTTTCCTTGTAAAGACTCAGCAAGGTTTAAACTGTCGCTAAATAATTAACGGCAATAGACTTTTTGCAGTACCAACAGTATACCCACTAAATATACATTGCCAGCTGTCAATGGTGGATTCTCTTGAAAAGATCGGAATTTCTCACCATTTTTCTACTGAGGTAAAGGGCATCCTAGACATGACATACAGGTAATGACCATGAATACCAGATTTAATATTTCCCCAATTTCAAAATATTAGGCATACTTTAATTTATTTTAAGATATGGATTTGACCAACAATTGCTATTAATATGCAACTTATGTGAGATGTAACTAGATTCATATTCAAAAGTACCTACATACGAATGCAGTTTCATATCACATACTTCATGCATTAATGGCGTAAATGTTGGTCAGATTCTTGTCTTAACAAAACTAAATACATCTTATAGTTTGAAATGGAGGGTTACCTTTTTTAGTAACTTGTAAACTTGACATGTCCTGTTTGCAGTTTTTGGTTACAGAGGGATGAGGAGATCATGCTAGATGTAGCAACATGCGCAATGGCGTTTCGACTCCTACGGATGAATGGATATGATGTATCCTCAGGTACCTAGGCAGGAATTTCACGTCAATGTTATGATTAATCTTGAGTTAACAACTCACTAGTTCTATTCTGGTGCAGATGAACTGTCTCATATTGCTGAAGCTTCCGCTTTCCATGATTCAGTTCAAGGATATTTAAATGATACAAAATCTATATTGGAATTGTACAGGGCTTCAAAAGTCACTGTATCCGAAGATGAACTGATCCTAGATAACTTAGGCTCCTGGTCTGGCAGCTTATTGACGCAAAAGCTGTTATCTGATGGGTTCCCAAGAATCTCGACCTATGCAGAGGTGCCTGCATGGAATTGAAATTTGTCATTTCACTTAGCAGTTCAGTTATGTTTAATTCTATGCTTTTAGAGTTTCAGGTGGAGTATGCTCTTAAGTTTCCTTTCTATGCCACACTGGAACGTCTAGAGCACAAGAGGAACATCGAACATTTTGATGCTAGGGATTCTCACATGATGAATACAGAATATTTGTAAGATTTTTATTTATTTTTAAAAAAATAGTCCTTAAAATCGTATTGCTTAGATGTCATACTAAGTGTCAAACATTTTGCTGAATAAGGCCATCTAGTGTCAACCAAGAACTTTTGTCTTTGGCTGTTGAAGATTTCACCTTCTCTCAAACTATTTACCGGGATGAACTCCAACATCTTGACAGGTAACCTTTTTTGCTTTCTTTTAATATAAAATTCCTTTGTTGGAGAATATTTTCTGAAATTTGTTGTTACAGTTGGGTGAAAGAGAACAAGTTGGACCAATTGCAATTCGCGCGACAGAAGTTAACATATTGTTATCTCTCTGCTGCTGCCACGTTATTTCCTCCTGAACTGTCTGATGCTCGTATGTCATGGGCCAAAAATGCTGTGCTCACAACTGTTGTTGATGACTTCTTCGATATTGGAGGATCAAAAGAAGAGCTGGAAAACCTCATCGCATTAGTTGAGAAGTACAATTCTCTAACTTGATGTCTTTGTCTGCACTTTCTCAAGAGTGCTTCTATCTTTGCTATTAATTCACTTTCCCTGTTCTGCGAATGCTTGCCTTAGGTGGGATGAGCACGACAAAGATGACTTCTATTCTGAGCAAGTAAAAATAGTATTTTGTGCTCTCTATACCACGGTGAACCAGCTTGGATCGATGGCTTCTGCAGTCCAAAACCGCTGTGTTAGAAATCACCTGATAGAAACTGTGAGTCTCATGTGCCCCCTGGTTCTTAATTGCGTCATGTTCAGTATTGACAGGGTGAAACTGATTTGCAGTGGCTACAATTATTGAGGTCTATGATGACTGAGACAAAATGGCAGATTACTCAATATGTGCCAACGGTGGAAGAATATATGACAAATGGAGTTGTTTCATTCGCACTTGGCCCCATTGTGCTCCCAGCATTGTATTTTGTCGGGGAGAAGATCTCAGAGTGTGTTGTCAAAGATCAAGAGCACAGTGAGCTATTTAGGGCAATGAGCACTTGTGGCCGTCTCCTGAATGACATCCAAGGCTTTGAGGTATGTGGGCCCGTTTATGCACAGTTTTTGTGTCTTGCAGATCCCATTCCCATCCATGTCTTCAAGATTTCGTATAGCTGCTTAAAATATCGATCTTTTTAATCTTACCTATATGATTTTGCACACCATCATGTAAATTAATATTCTCTCTGTGATCAGATTATTTTTTCCATTTACTGCCCTATATTGATTATCTAGGACTATGAATTCTCACAAAAGTTGAAAATCAATGTTAAACGGCGCTTTCTTATGCGCCTTGAGGCTAGAAATCAATACCATTCAAAGAAAAAGAGAGATGTGCAGTGCTTATTTTTGTAGTTTGCCATTTTAACTCTGTTTTAGAGAATGCTAATCAGCTCTGTTGCTTCTAGTTGTAGAATAGTAAGTTTAGAGTTGTACTCCCTCCGTCCATAAATAGATGTCTTATATTTGTCTAAATTTGGATGTATCTATACACTAAATAGTGTCTATATACATCCAAAATTTGATAAATCTAAGACATCTATTTATGGACAGAGGTAGTAGAATAATAGAGTTGTACTCCCTCCGTCCATAAAAGGATGTTGGAGATTTTTCTAAATTCAGATGTCTAGATACATCTAAATTTAGACAAACTTGCAACATCCTTTTATGAACAGAGGTAGTATGTTAAATGAAAATCTTTTTAAGTATATGCTGTTCTTTTCCAGAGAATTTAGCTATTTTTGAATCCCATTTTAAGTATTTGGTAAGTTCATTGTCATGCAGCTAAAACCTGTAAATTTTAATTGTCGCCATCGGATGACTGACAAATTTGCAATCTTATGTCACAGAGGGAGGGCAGCGAAGGGAAACTGAATAGCGTTTCGCTGCTTGTTCTTCACAGTGGTGGTTTGATGTCCGTAGAAGGAGCTAAGGAGGCGATACAGAAGAACATAGTCGCTTCTAGGCGAGACTTGCTAAGACTGGTCCTCAAGGAAGACAAGGTCGTCCCTAGGGCATGCAAGGAGCTGTTCTGGAAGATGTGCAAGATACTTCACCTGTTCTACTTCCAGACAGATGGGTTCAGCTCGCCCAAGGAAATGGCCAGCGCGGTGGATGCAGTTATCAACGAGCCGCTCAAACTCTCGAGTTAGCAATCCATCTTTGGCTGTTTCATCAGAAACATAGGATTTCGTGTGTTGATGATATGGAGCAGCAGAGGAAGCTGCGGTTAACCGTTGATGCTGTAAGTGGGTGGTGTAAAGATTAAGGCTGGAGGTTGTAAAAGGCCTGCTTGTGTTGTGAGAGTGACAGTTCATTGTTCTGTCACCAGTGGCGCGCGGCAAGCATCCAGGCTAATCGTCACATCAGCGTTCTCTCGGCAGATTAGATAGCTCATTGACTTGCAACGTTTGGCTAGAACTGATCTGTAAGACTAACACTGTGATATCTCTAACAAGTAACAAATGATGGGCATATCTGGATTTAATGGCCTAACCCTGTCTTGTTGGATTATGCTTAGCTGCTCACCGTGGCTGGTCGTATTCAGTTTTATAGTTTGTATGCAAGCGCAAAGTCCATCCTAGAAGAGTCAATGGCGAATGCTTGTTAGCTTCAGATAACCAGTTGCTGATCAAGTTTTTTCAGAGAAAATCAGTTTGGTCAGAGCTGAGAGTTAGGCGTTACTAGCTGTTAGTTAGTCATTTTCAATAGTTAGCATTTTCGTCAGTTAGTCAATGAACGGAGCTGTTTCTCGGTAGTTGTTTCCATGTTAGTTAGAGTAGATCGTCGACGTTATCACATCGTGGGATGGCGTGATACTACGTGGTCATGGTGACAAAGTAGGGTGACGGGCGAGGAGGATGGCAGCAGTGTCTCGTTCATGGCCTTTTTTATTCGAATTAAAGAGTTCTCGCTCACGATTTCATTAAAATGAAACCAAAAAGTATCCAGCATATTACTCCCACTTCAACATGCCTCCTCACCTCCAGGACACTAAAAGATTTCATACAAGCAAGTCCTCCGTACATACTATCAAACCAACCGAGCTAAGGGATACCAAAATAATTCTGTTGGTTTGATGGTATCCCTAAGGGCATGTACAATGGTAGGGAAGACACTCTTTTTTTAGTAGTCCATATCATCTAGATAGGATAATAAATGCATTATCTCTTATTGTTATATCTTGCAATAAATAATAATTGATTATTTTTAGTAGGAAATTATGTGACTAAGGGAAGACACGGGGAAAATAGCCTTCTCTTATTTCATAAGAGATCATCCCTTAGCTAAGGGAAGACAACCTTCTCTCCCTTCATTTCTCTCTCCTCCAACTAAGCAAAAATCTGACATGGCAAGCGTAAGGGAAGGCTGACATCACCACATTATATGTGCCCTTACAACTTTTTAGGAGAGAAGACCCTGCTTAGGGCACGTACAATGCGGTGAGGTCAGCCTTCCCTTAAAGATACCACGTTAGATTTTTGCTTAGTTGGAGGAGAGAGAATAAAGAGAGAGAAGGTTGTCTTCTCTTAGCTAAGGGATCATCTCTTAGAAAATAAGGGAAGACTATTTTCTCCATTGTATCACATATGTCTTCCCTTAGGAACAAATTTCATACCAAAATTTAATTATTCGTATTAATTGCTAGAGATAATGCATTGTAAAACTTATATCTAATGCCTTCTTTAACTGATGTGGCGGGCTAAGGGAAGGCATGCATTCTCTACCATTATACATGCCCTTAAACACCTACAACAGCATCCTACACCCACTACCGGGACAAATCTCTACAAATAACTTGATCCTTTTTCAACATCTCCAGCACATCACCCTAACTCCTTCGTCAGTCGACGCCAATCCTTCTCGTCAGAAGCTCCCAGCCTGCTCTTCTGCTGAAACGCCACCTTTGCCATTGCCAACCGCTGCGCTGCGATGTTCTACGTTTTGTTTCTGCAGCAAAGACCACGACTCGATCCAGTGAGCAATACATACATAACTACAGTTGGGTCATGCGAGTATACATGATCAAAACTGCTGCATTCCGAGTCTTCCAAAAAGACCAGAATACCGCAGCCACACCCACTGAAACAACATTCCTAACTCAACTTGGGAAATTCATGACCCACTTATTCATGTCTTGAAAATGTCCAGGTACATTTACCAGACCTGTAGCACACTTCACCACACTCCATACATACTTTGCTAATTTACCATTCAAAGAACATATGATCCAGTGTTTCTATCTCCTCACAGAAAACAACATTTATTATCTCCGCCTTTCCATCCTCTCCTAATTAGCACATCCTTGGTAAGAATACTTTTATGAAAAGCTAACCATACAAAAACTTCAATTTTTAACGGGATTCTAACAAACCACACATTCCGGTGGGGCCATTTAACCTCACCCATCTTCAAAGCTACATGAATCTTGCTTATCACATAGTCGGATACGATTACACAAATCCTGAAGTTTTTGCCAGGATATAGCTTTCTCATCAAAGAGAGTTCTCCTAAATCTGATGACATTCCAGCCCCCACATAAAACGTCCGCAACTAAGATACCAGGATTGGTCTTAGCGTCTCGTTCATGGCTTGAATTTCGGGTTTCAGTTAAGGTTGTAACAGCAGTTGAATAATAATAAATATCATAAGAGGAGAGAAAAGCTACGTACATGTTTTACACATGGACAAAATCCGTGTTCATCTTCTTGGTGTGAGATGGAGCATTGAGAGCTGACAATCCTCTCCTGCCGCCAAGGAATGCGGAGCCATATTCTTAGATTTTAGCTGAACATTAGGTAGTGAGCTGAATAGAAAACAGTCCCCTGCTAGCTGAACATTCGAAGACCGCTTCCAGACCCACTCGGGCGCCCATTCATTCATCATGAGAAATACCAGAATGCTCACAAGTGACGTCAAAGTATCATTGCCAGTATTCAGTCTCATGCCGAGCGTGCCGGCGTGCTAATCAATCACATCATCATAACAACTTCAACACCCCATCCTCTGGCTCAGAAAAAGAAGAAGCAACTGTTGGCTTTTTCGTATCCAAAGCGCCCGCAACAGTAACTTGACCAGCGAGGGCCCGTGGGTTTTAAATTCAGACTCGACGAGAAAGACGGAACATGGTACAATCTGAAAAAGACGCTGCTGCTGGCAGTCATACTAGTTGGATCAACTTAGTGTGTGCCACACTGCAGCAGGAACGAACCATATGCTCGTCTTCTTCCAGACCTACCAACAGGGGCAACAGAGACCCCTATTGCAGCACGCAATAAAAGGGCTGAACAAGAAGACCCTGCAGCTGAAACATCACTCTAGGTTGTTACAGTAGGTACGCCACGACCAACCAACCCAACCAACAACGCAACAAGCTTGCGCATCGGATGCTAAATTAGAAGAGACAAACCATCGTTGCTTGTCACACCATCATCAGGATTAATTAACAGCGAGAAAGGGAAAAAAAGGAAGCACCCGGCGCCAGATCATCAGGAAAAAAGAAAACCATCAAACCACAAGTTCCAATCGGGATCACAGATCAGTCACACCACCAACAACGATGAAGAAGAAAAATCTCACTTCCTAACAATCACTCACTCCTAGATCGATCGAGACGAGACGGCGACGGGATGCACGAAGAATGTTGTAAGGCTGGCTATGTCTGTCATGTCCATGTCCATCAGGATGGGGTTGCTGTTAGACCAGCGCGATGCTGCTCTCGCCGCCGGGGGGCTTGCGGATGCCGCCGAGGAAGTCCCGCGACGGCGCCTTCCCGTCCGCGAAGATGTTGCTGCCGCTCATCTCCCTGAGCTTGGCGTCACTCAGCTGCTTCTCCGCCGTCCCGGGAGCCGCCTCCGCAGGGTCGCCCTTGAAGATGTCGTTGCCTGTCAGGTCGTTGAACTTCTTCGTGGGGATCTTCTTGGCCGTCTTCACCACGCTATCGGTGTCGTCCTCTCCAAACTTGAAGCTGCTCACCTGCCGAAAACGATTGAAACCACGCACACCGTAAGAACTCCATCCATCAATCACGAGCTGTTAAAGAACTTGCAGATGTACTGGAGACCAGGGCAGTACCTGCGCGTTTTTCCCCGGAGTCTGTGAGGTCGAGCCGTTCTCCGAGTTGCGTGGCCTGGGATCCTCTGGCGGAGCGAAGATGTCGTGGCCGCTGAGCTCCTTCGTTTTTGCATTGGATAGCTGCTTCTTGAGCTTGCTGTCGTCCTCGCTCAGGAGCGTGCCACTTAGCTCTCGCTGCTTTGCCACCTCCGCTATGGAGGTTGGCTTTTTCGGAGAAACGCTTTCATCCTGGGCAAAGGAGATGTGACTTATGGTGCTGATTGCCTGTAGTAGTTTGACAAAAACATCAGATTGTGTTCTGTCAGAAGAGTGAAATGTTCTTTTAGTTCTGTAAAAGATAATAGTGACCACACTACTAAATAGAACGTACTGCAGTAAATATATATGCAAGCAATAATACCAGAGGAGCCGAATTTTCATTTGTTTAGCAGCAATAGTATGCGACACTAAATATGTAAACAGCTGATTACTTTAGAAATGCCATGAAGCACTACATCTACATATTGTATATCTTGTGAACCTAAAACAAATTTCAAGAGCACCTGGCTACCTAAATCCCAGTGTCTACCAAACAAAGTATAATTGAAAACCGAGGCCACATTTAATAGTTGAATCAACAGGTCCAGTTCTATTAGAATTTACAAAGGAAAGCTCACCAACCAATGTGATCACATATTAATACTGGTAGCCAAACCCTTTCAACAAGATTCATTCCAACAACTTGTGACTCTGGAGGTTAGAACATTTAACAGGTTTGATTTTAGCAACCAGCAGCTGATACCAAATGTTGCAAGAAAATCAGGAGTACTAAAAGAAGCGATACCCTCCTCCCAATCATTTAGCACAACATGTGAAAAAAAAAAAATCCTTATTCCTTATTCCCTAGGACTTGCTAACAATACATTATCACAAATACTACAACTTAATACATGGCAACACATTGATCAATATATTCCTGTGTTGCTGAAAATAAGAAATCTGGCAGAAAACGGCACCTGATAATTCTTGGAAGCTGGTCGGACGGGCGTCACAGAAGCGGATTCATCCTCCTCAACCTCTCCTCCAGCTGCAAATATGCCACTTCCTGTCATCTCCTTCCACTTGGGAGCTGAGCATTGTTTCCTGGGTAGAAAGAAAGAATTGGACCGTTTAAATCAGCAAATGGTAGAGAGGTAAGGATCTCTTTCAGTAGATTTCATTATCTGAGATCTAAAGAGCAAATAAAAACTAGGAATTTTTGCACAAATCAGGGGTCTCTTCTGTTCAAATTCAAAAAATTCAGCTGAACAGTAGTACATCAACAAGAATTGCGTGTGACTCGGTGGGTGAGAACATTGTTGTATCAATCAACACACAAACCACACGACAGTAGAATCAACTATACCACGTCACACAATTTCCCCCGGGAGCCTACCGAACAGCACCAAAACTAGCCGCACATATCTCACCAAGACGCCAACCTAACTGGAATTCAAATCCGGCGTGATTTCCTGGACATCAGGGTCGCAGATCGACTAAAAACGTCATAAAATCAAAGGTTCCCGAAAGAGTAGGCATAGATACCAAGAGATCTAATTGACAGAACCCAAATCTCTGAACGAGACCAAAAAAAGAAAACGCGAAATCATTCCTTTCCCCTGCAGTCTGCAGAGGGAAAGCAGCACGCGCGCGCGCGAGAGAGATTAGCTAGCTGGGCGGTCCCCCCGATCTCACCTCTTGTTGAGGCTCTCTGCCTCCTCCTCCGTGACCTGGCCGCCGAACACCACCTTGTGGATCGCCTCCGACGGCTGCACACACAAGAAGAAAAAAAAGGTTTTCTTATAAGAAAAAAATCAGATGAAACAATCCAACCCCTGCCCCAGAAATTCGGACAGGCGGGACAGGCATCTACCTGGTGCGGCCTGCGGTTGGAGGGCGGCGTGGCGGCGTCGGCGAGCTCGTGCTGCGCCCCCTCGGGCCACGCGAGCAGGTCCGCCGTGTTGGTGTGGGACTTCCTCACCGGCGCCGGCCTCTCCATCTCGTCTTGTGCTCGGTGGTGGTGGGGTGGAGCTGGTGTCTAAAAAGGAGGTGAGGTGGGAGAGGAGAGTGGAGAGTGGAGTCGAATGGAAGGAAGGAAGGAAGGATGAGGAGAGTCGCGCTGTGTGCCGCCTGCCCGACCCCCTCCTTTTTTAAAGACCCCACCGGCCACCACCACCCACCGAGCACAGCGTCCATGACAGGTGGGACCCGCCGGAGGGTTGACCGGGAGCGGAGGCCCTCCCCCGTAACGTACGTACGCTTCTCCAGCCAGCCAGTATTTGAATTTTTTCGAACGTTCGCGTGCGGGCTTAGCACGGCCGAAACGTACGGGCGCGTTTTCCGTTACCGTTGCCGGTTCTCTCGCTCGGCTCAACAGTTCTGCTCTGCTACCTCTGCGGTCAATGAGGAGATTACGGGAAGGGAATGTTCTAGGATAATCTGGTACTGCCTTCATTTCGTGTCAGTACAAAACTTACCGGTTCATGAAATCCTTACTGTTTGAGAATTGCCTGTCAACCCTAATTCAGTTGCTGAGTTCTCGTAAATTCTGTCTTTTTTTGAAAGTTGTAAATTCGGTCTCTTTTAGAAGTTGTAGATGAAGTATCGAGTCCGTACGGAATCTCGCAATATCACGCCTAGTTAAGCATGCAAATCCAGTACTAATTGTTCACTACCCGTTTCAAAAAATTAAGGCATATAAGTTTAGTCAAAGATATCACCAACCTAATTAATCATGAAACCTTTGACTAAATTTATAAATGAAACTATCACCACCTATGATAAGAATAAGTGCACTATAATAATTTTTTTGATAAATATATTGATACTGATTTGGTATTGTCGATATTCATATTTTAACTATAATACTTGTCAAAATTATTAATTAGACTACTAGCTAATATCCTCAAAGTAAGAACCTGGCACTTTGGTTATTTCAAAGCAATATCTTTTTGCAGTGCAAATGATATTTTCGGATGCTTGGTGATTGCTACAAATTTATAGTTAAATATTGAGGGGCGGCGGGGAAGGGGGTGGGGCATTCAAACATAATTTTTCCCTTTTATGTGCACATTTCCGCTGTAGAGGTCGCCTGCTTCCAGTGCTATCCGTTCTGGTGGGCTAGTTACTCGTTTTGCCTACCGCAATAACATTCATCTCCCTAGCATGGCTGTTGTTCCAGTTGGTACAACTATGGATGAAAATTATATGGTCGTTGCTTGTTGGGACTTTATTGAGCTAACTGCGATGAGTGTGATTAACAATTTGTTACCTAACCAATCATCTAATGAGCAATAAGCGCAACCTTTTTTGCAAGCTTTTTCTTTGACTAGCAGGATTACCTCGGTCTTAACCCTAGAAGAGATAGGCGCCACAAGGATTGTGGTGGGGCGAGAGCTATCTCCCGCATAAGAGGGAAACGAAGATGACCCTTGGGAGCAAGCCTTAGGGGCGCATCAAGTGGGGCACCAAACTTCGGCGCAAGCTGGGCAGGCGTGGGGTGATTGGCAACATCAACCATTACCACCACACTACCAGGCCCCTCATCACAGACACCAGTACGCCTCCTACGCTCAGTTCGAGGCGTTGTCACATCAAGTTGGGAATGTGGAGGATAGTCTCAACCAAGTGGCCACCAACGTCGACATCCTCTCCTAGAACTTCTCCAACTTCATGATCAACTTCAACACCAACTTACAGTACGCACCTCAACCACCAACCGAGGATGATCGGTAGACCAAGTTACGCCAAAAGTATAAGTTTGGGGGAGGTTAAAATCCTCCTCCTTTACATTCATATTTTTTTCTTCTTCTTTTTATTTATTATGTTTCTCTTTAGTTGCATGTTTATTTTCAGTTTTGCATGGATAAAATAAAACACACAAAATAGTAGTACCTCTTTATTTTTATTTTTGTGAAGCTTTCTCAGATTTTCTCTTTGGATCTTCACTAGTTATTTGCTCCAAGAGAACTAGCAATGGGAAGGGCAACAAGGATGGCAACACAAGTGCAAGACCAAACCAGAGCGAGAAGTTATAATATTCTCATCATCACTCTTCTCGTAAGTTTAAGTAAAATTATAAGATTATTTGTTTGGTTGCACTTAGTTTGTCCCCTCTAGCTTGTTATCATATTAAATTTTATTCCCATGCTAGTCTTGTTAATTTAGCTTTGGCTTATGAACCTAATCTTAAGTTTAAAAAATTTGAAGAAGAGGAATTGAACCTTTTGAGAAAATAATGTTTTGGGTGTAGAGTAGTTGCCTTGTAAGATTTTGACCCTATAGAACCTAATGATAGACACGATGGCACACTTAAAAAAGAACGTTGATTTAACATCTATAACAACAATGTTATGACGGGTAAATTTCTAACTCCTCTATGGGAATCATTGCAAACAAAGTTTACGCGCTCCTCCCGGCCGCTATGAGAAATCATTGGACCATATAAATGGCCTCTCATGGCGCTTACAACACCAGCTAAATTTCTTAAAACGTTGGGACTTCAGGTGCAAAGTGTGTAGTTAAGGAAGCAATTTTCCCCAAAAGGGAGGGTTAGTATCAAACTCTCGGGAGCTGAGAAAAGAGATTTCTCTCCCTCTCTTCTTCTAGAAATCCTGCAAAGCAAAATAAAAGTGTTGTGTCCCCAACTCCACCGTGTGGTTGTCAAGCACAAGGTTCCGCGTAAGTAAATAAAACACAAATAATAATAAAACAAATAAAACTAGATAGAATTAAGTAACTAAGTAAAAACAATAAAATGGGTTGATTGTTTTTGGCGTTTTGGATGCAAATAAGAAAAGTAGATATTTTTGTATTTTCAGATTAAAATATTGCAGCAAATAGAAAACAAGATAAAAGCAATATAAAGGTGTTTCTTATGATAAAAAAGTGGACCGAGGTTCATGGGGTCACTTGACTATTCTCTCTTTTAAGTTGTAGTGGACAATAACAATTCATCAATGAGATATGAAGATGCAAAATAATAACATGTGAAAGATACGTATTCATATGTGCATCACATCCTAACATAGAGATTATGCAACACATCTCTCTTATACTCCACAAGAAATGAAAAAACTCCATGCAATCTTGTATTAAGAATTAACAGAGCATAGCCATAAGTAGTTTGACATGATTTTAAATATCAAATATGCTACCTTGTACAAACAAGATCATCACTTTTTTCACGTGAGGCATCAAAAGAAAATGCAAAACCATAATAGATCATGAATTTGTTGTCATATCCAATCCCTAAAACCATGATACTCCATTTAATACACACATCACCCCACACACGCTCTTGCATTCAAGTTGGATCAGAACAAATACTTAAGAACGGGGTACATAATATGCATCTATCAATACATGTTGCACATAATATGATCAGATCTCATAGCACATTATCAAAGAATAAGGATCCACCACATCGGTATTACAAATATGGCCATAATCATGTAGGGCAGCTCATATGGCACTAAGAACTATGAAGAACATGCGAGAAATAAATCAAACTACTGACACAAATCCGTAGTCCAAAGGTAGACTACTCCCCCTTGATCATGGCGATGATGATGAAGACGTTGGAGAAGGTGGAGATCCCTATGGCGGTGATCCTGGCGGAGTTTTCCCCTCCAATCTTCGCTGCAGCAGTCTCTGTTTTCGAGTTTCTGTCTTCTGCGGTGCTCTCCTCCCAAGAACTCTTTGGGGCCATATATAGTGATTTTAAGGTTAAAACACATCGATGGGCGAAATAATCAAGTGAATTGGACGATTGATGGTCGAAAGACCTCGGGATGGCTTGTCCTACAAGTCTAGGCGCGCCACCTGGTGTCTTTTGGGCCTCAGGCCCATCCAGGTGTGCTTCCAGACTCCAGGGTGCTTCTCCCGATGAAAAAATGACGCTCCAAAAATCTCAGGTCAATTTGACTCCGTATAGGTCTCTGAAAGCGAAAAATACGCAAAACAGGGAATTTCTGTTTTGCAGAGTTATAAACCTAATAAAGGCGATCATTGGTAAATCCCCATAAATCAATGTAAAACATGGTATTATCATCATATATGTTGCAAGTATGTGGGAATTCAATATGGTAAACAATTCAAACAATTCATGTATGCATTTTACATGCATCAGCCTCAAATAAACAGCCAAGGTTGGTCAAGAGTGTTCCTTCTAAGTCTACTTGGTATGGATTTTAACTTTACCCCTTTTGGCATGACCTTGCTTATTAACAAGGAATATAAAGTGTGTTGGAGAGCCTATATTTAGTTATGTGGCATCGAACCAAGTTATTCTAGTGTTTTATTTTACTTGTCCTGCTCTCACACCATCTCATTACATATAACTTGGAGCGCAATTGTTTTAAACTCTCTTCAAGAAAGAAGATGGGGATTAAGATTTGAACTTCACTTTCCTAGCCAAAACTCCAAGACTTGTTTGGAAATAAGGGTTTAACTAATGACAAGTTACATGTGGCTAGGATTCGATACTAGGTGCAACCATTTGAATATCTCTATGATCTTGTTTAAGGTTGCCTTCTAACGAACATGCAAAATGCCAAAAAAAAAACCTTGTGTTTCCTTGTGTTTTATTATACTTTTAGGAAATTATCATTTTGGGAAGGAAATCAAGCCATAAATGAAGATTTGGAAGAAATCAAGCAAGACTTTAATTGAAAGCATAATGGTTCAGGCGGCAGATTCTTTAACGAGCACTGGGGCGGTCATCCCGACCGTACCATGCACCCGTACCATGCGGCACCTCCGCCACCTATTCAAAAGGAGCAACTTCTGTGAAGGCAAGAACAACGAAAAACATTCACATCTGCCACAATCCACCCACGAACAGAGAAGAAGAGATCTAGAGAATAAAAACTCATCCTTCAATATTTGTCGTGATCCTTCTCCTCAAGATCCTTCACTCCACAATCATCATCACCACATAGAGATTTTAAGAACTAGGGTTGTAAACTCTATTCGTTTTTTGAGGCTCTTGAGATTGGATTTGGATTAATCTTATTTTTAGCTTGCTGCGGTAATATAGAGTTGAACTCTATTTACATAATCATTATTTCTTTGTGTAATTCTTCTCTTATGTGCGAGTAAATCCCGTACGTGGGAGATGTAGGGGATTGGTGAGATGTGATGTGCCTCTTATTATTATCTTTCATTTGTGAAAGCTGTTGTTATTATTGTTCGTGAGATTGATCATCTATGATGTGCATAATGCTTGTTGTGTAATTAAGGGCCGATACACCTTGATCTAGAGATCTACATAGATGAAAATTGTTGTCTAACAACTCAGCGACCTTCTAGTGAACATGGAGATATCAACGAGAAGTGCGCACAACTTAAGCAGAACGAGTAGCAATTAATCTTATTGTGTTTATCCGGTTTCACACCCTTAATAATTACGCTGACCATTGATGACGGTAACTGATTGGACAATAGTGTCTATTGATCCTGACATGGAGGAAAAAGATGACTGAAGGGTTGCTTGCATACTTGTATCCAAGTATGCAGAGTTACTTTTACATCTCAACTTCATTCATATATTTATCCATTTGGCACACACACTATCACCATGAACCGAACCTCTCCGCGCCTAACCTCTCATCTGCAAGAAAAATCCGAACATAATTAGCTACTTTGTTCCATTATTATTTACTCTTTTTTTTATCAATCACTTTCCAACAATTACTTTCTACTCACTACCTCCACCTTCACACTTGCAGTCAACTCACTCAAGACACCGCGACACCTTGGATGTGATAGAAACAACAACAATACTACTTGGCTTCTGCCATCCATTGGGTTTGATATAAAACTTAGAGAATACTTCCATGAATTTATGCTCTGACAATCTTGTGTTCTTGCATGCTATCACTATGTCGAGCCTCGTTGAGCTTCAAGGGAGTATGATCTATGTAGAGTGCAACGCACGAAGGTTGACCACTGTTGTCCAAAGAATTAGGGAACCTTTTGTTTAAAGGTTGCCCTAGTTATTGTACTTGAGGATCGATGTGACTAGTCTCAGAAGGTGTGCTTCCAATATTCACTTTTGTTATCGTTCGGCCTATCCTACTTCGTCAATGTGTTATGACCGCTCTCCACTATGGTGTAACGTTTTTTGCTCTTTAGACTTGTGCATTTATGTAATGTTTGTTTCCTACGTTGTGCTCGGTATGACTAGTTTTGAATAGATCTGATGCAAGCATGATTTCCCTATTATTATTCACTTTGGGCTATATATTAGTGGAGAAGTTGAAATCTCCGTTTAGAGTCTCAGGTCAGACCACAGAGAATTGCTTCAGCGATTAAGCATTTTTTGCTGCAGACTGTCGCATGTGTTTTACATTTGGCTACAAACAAATGGGTTTATTACGCACTATTTTTTTTTTGCTTCATATGAGTAATCGAAATGATACAAAAGCTTTTGCTACATGTTGTAAGTTTTGTGGGCTCACGGACTAATGTTGCAAAATGATATTCTATTTTCTAAAAATGCTATATACACATAAAAATTGTGTTCGGGAATTTTTACAGCAGTTTCAAGATTTTGTTTCCAGTGGACTGGGAACCATCCATGCATGTAAAAGATAAACCGGTTGTAGCTACCACCAGCTCATGGTTAGCGTCAGTTAGAGTTTACTTTTGTATTCCCGGAATAAAGTCGGAGATTCAACCTAAAAGTTACTATCTCTATGTTTTCCTCCTACTTAGAGCTTGGCTAGAGCGTCGCTTGTTCAACTGTTTCGTCTTGTTAGTTTCTCGGTCAGTGTCACTTCAGAGGAACCCGATAGTCTTCGACTGTGAAGAAGTGCCTACTCACGCCCTGCTAGAGCCAGTCGATTCCACTTGGCTCGCATGGATGTCGTGTAGAAGTAGGGCGGCGAGAGGATCCTAGGATATGGTGGCCATGGTTTTGGTTTTCGTGATTTTCCTGCTTCTTGTACTAATTTTAGATACGCGCAAACTTTGCACTCCCTCTAATTTATATTACTTGCCACTATTATAAAATTAAAATGTATCTACATACATCTATATTAGTGGCAACTAATATGGATCCTTGGGTATGAGTTTTCCGAAAATGTTCACACATGGACAGGCATGCACTTGTAGAAAAAGAGGCTTTAGTCCCGGTTGGTAACGGGCTTTAGTCCCGGTTTTGCAACCGGGACTAATTATGCGAGACTAAAGCCCCCCATTTAGTCGCGGTTGCTTACGAACCGCGACTAAAGGCCCATCCACGTGGGCTGCAGATGTTCGTCGGGGCAGAGGACCTTTAGACGCGGTTGGCCAGACCAGCCGGGACTAAAGGTCTCCGCAAGTTTAGAGTTTAAACCCCCCTAAATCTGATTTTATTTTGTTGTGTTTTCATTTATTTTATATTTTATTTTATATTTTATTTTTTGTTTTATTTTAATTTCAAAGAAGTTTCAGTATACATATTCTACGCTACTATATACACGTTACACGTTGATGCATATGAATATACAATTTCAAACAAGAAGAATCAAGAGGAATATGTAATGTTCAATCTCGGGTGACCATATACAACTTCAAACAAGTTTTCATATACAATTTACGGCAGTAGAAGTTCTTCGTCCTCGTAATAGTGTTCTCCTTTAGGATTGAGGACTTCCCTCATCAAAAATCCTGCTAATTCCTCTTGAATTGGTCGGAAGCGAGTGTGGTGACCCTGCATACCACTGCATGTTGTAGTATGCCAGTCGTTGATATAACATTCGCAAAGTACCATTCCGCAAATATTACATCCCTCAGAGTAGTACAACAGAACATAGCATGGTCCATAACTCATTCACATATTATTACAATCATCATACACAAGTCGTCTCGGAGCTCCTCTTGGGTTCTGAGAGGATAACTCCTGGGTTCGAGGCGAACCCAACTTAACTTACAATACCATTGTCTCAATTAACTAAACATTTATTTAAACGAGCAGCTAAATAGTAAGAGTTCGCGCTGCTCGGCTACTACTACTCCTCCTGATATCCTTAGGCTTGTTCTCCTCCGGAAGCCTCTCCGGATCCATAGACTATGATGTAGTCTACGCCTTCCACTCCTCCTGAGAGGTCTGGTTCCTCGTAGCCGATGATCTCGGCTCCATCATGGTTGTCGTTGTCCTCCTCCAGATGGTTCAGACAATCTAAGCATGGGGTTTAAGAGTGGTATGAGTACGAGCGTACTCAACAAGTTCATTATAGATAAGAGGTGTTTAATGCACTAGCTACGATATTAGACCAGAAAGTCTAATACCAATGCAAGTTTTGATAAACATTTCTTCAATAGATTGCTTTTATTTCAAAGAGCTATGTCCGTCGGCCTTCACCGGTTTACTAGAACTTCATGGAGCTCCTTTCCGGCCGCGTTCGCAGTTCCTCAATCCGGAACAGGGAGTGACAGGTCACAGTTCTTACGCTCTGCAGAGGTGTGTTGCTTTACCCATAAGAGATCTTAACCTTGGTGCCAACCGGGCAGCTTTCCCGTCCACACTTCCTTAGGTGTCGGGGGGAAGACCCCGGGTAGGGCAATGGACGCGGGGCAACCGGCTGGCCACTGGCCGGCTCGCGGCAAGGCCGGCTGAGGAGCAGCCGGCTGGCGCCGTGGCCGGCTGGTCCGGAAGCCGGTTGGCTCCAGGTCCTAGTCGGCCTGGCTACGGCCGCCAATGCTGTAGCTGGGCCGGCTTCTACAAGCCACATCCGACTGGGGGTCTGTACCTTAGACCGACTCGAGGCTGGCGAGTCTTGCACTGAAAGGAACTGGGTAGGTGGTCCGGGTTCAAAGGTCCACGCTGACCTCACCTACCGTAAAGTACGGGGCACTGTAGAGCAGCAGTGCCACGCGCCAGGCAGGCCATCATCGCCTACGACAGTCCGTACCGGCTACAGGGCATGATGGCGACAGAGACTCTTCCTCGCCATACCGCTGACCTCCTCTGGCGGACGGGACAGGCCACTACGCCTCAACAACTCCGTGACGTCAACGCCTCGGGAAGGAGCGGAAGCCGGAGCCGGCCAAGCCGGCCCATAGACTATAGGGACTTATATGTAAAGTGCCGGTGCCTATATAAGCCGCACTACCCCCTCTCGTGCAGGGGATCGATCATTCTCACTTCATTCCACCCTTAGTGCTGCCCTGTGAGAGAGACCATCGTCTCCCTTAGCCTCCCAGGAGCAGCCGGACAAAGCTCTAGGAGCACCATTGTACTGTGTGATATCATATACACTCTAGCAGGAGTAGAGGTTTTACCTCCATCGGAGGGCCTCGAACCTGGGTACGTCGCCGTGTCGCTCGTGCCCATACCCGCTTCCGGATACCGCCGTGAGATCTCTCAGGAACCACCTTCGATTAGCCACCCTATGGCGTATGCCGTGACGATACCACGACATTAGGCGTGAGGCCCGGTATAAGGTCTAGCCAATCATGTTCCTCCGCTACCTCGAACACCCACCCTTTGTTGCATACCCCGACCCTGGGTCCTCGTCGGTCCTCTTATACCACTTAAGGATGGACCCCGACCACGACAACAGTTTGGGACTCGTTAACCAAACTCCTTCGCCGTAGCTGCAACCCATCATAGACCGCAATACCGTGGGGACTTAAGGCTTCCCCGACCCACCGCTTGCACTTCGAGCGACAAGTGTCTACGGACTATGCCGTGGGGACTTAAGGCTTCCCCGACCCTACGGCTTGCCCCGACGGATACAAGTGTCTACGGTAAAGCGCATCCGTTGATGAACGAGAGGTGGAAACACTTTTGACTACTCCGTCCCACTCCGGATCTTATGGTTAACACGGATATTACGGCACAAGAATCACTCGGCGACATTTGTTGTTTAATCCTAGATGGATATAAGCCCGTGCAATGGAACCTCCACCATATCCACACAATCCATGGTTCCATTGCCCACCACATAGTCATATTCATAGTTATGAAAGTAGTGGTTTTGATTTTTGTGCAATAGTGATAACCATAATACTTTGCAAGTAATTTGATAAAAATACTCAAATGACATGAGCAAGTGATGAACTTGCTCGAACACCGCAAAGTTCTGCAGTTGGAAGGTATGGACTGACCCTTGTCCTCTTGTTCTGAAAAATAGCCTCATTGTCCGATAAGGGCAATGGTTAAAGAAGCAATTATGCATGATTCCATTTTTAGGGTTTGTTCCCCCCTTCCGATGTCGTTAATATTTCATGTAAGAGGTTAATACTAAGAATGATTTGGGGATACTTGATTTAGGGTAAAATGCAACCTTGAAATGTTGTCAAGGTGTTTTTGAAGTCCAAATGCATTAATGGACTTATTTTCATTATTGAAAATAATATGTGTGATTTAAATTATTATTTAAATCATCAAATTAAGATTCATTCTTAATTGTCTTCAAAAATTCTCTTTGACATTTTATTTAATTAGAGAATTTTATGCTGATCTATTTTCATATTTTTAATTATTTTTTTAGAGCTATTCAACATTTCTTACAAAATTTCAAAGTTTCGTATTTCTTGGAATTAGGAAATGACCTAAATGCCCTTGGGCCCCACCTCGTCGGGGTGGCCCAACGGAGTTAGGTCGCACCCGAGCCACCCTTTGGGCTCGGTCGGCCCATTTGTTCTCTCCCCTCTCCTCGCGCGAAACCCTAATTCCCCTCTTTCTCTCGCGACACCGTGGTCGCCTCGCCGTCGCCGGATTATTCCGACCGCCACCGGCCGTCCCCGCCGGCGAAATCGGACGCAGTCGAACGGCCGCACGACGGCGCATCGATTGGTCCGCGCCGATCTGCGTTTCGCCGCTTCCTCGTCGCGCCCCCTCGCCTCGCTCGTCTACCGTGGAGTTCCGCGGCGATTCGTCGCCGCCGACGTCCTCGGCGTCACGGCGCTGCCGTGGGTTCGCCCTCGTGGCCGCGAACTGCCGTGGCACCACCATGGCCCGGCTTGGCCAGGCGCCGCCGTGCTCCGGCGCGTGCCGCCGTAGCCGCCATGGCCGAGCTCTGCTCTTCCTTTCCCTGGTGAGTACCCGTAGCTTCCTTCTCTCCCTCTCTGCTCTGCTTCCTTTTCTCCTCATCTACGTTGTCTTGCTCAGCTACTGGCCTGCATCTCCATGTTGAGATGCTTGCCGTGACCATCGTGCTGCTTGCTATGTTGTTCTTGCTCAATTGCTCACTGTGGCGATTCATGGATTAGTGCTTATGAGCATGCTGTGGTGCCCTGTGTAATTTAGTAGCTCCTGCTGTTGCTCGATGCTCTGCTGTGCTTAGCTTACTGCTGTGCTTAGCTTACTGTTGTGTTTAATCTTGTCCCTGGCTTGATTGTGGTGGTAATTCTTGTATATTAACAAGTGCCAGTGCCTCTGAGCTAGTTCCTTTAGTTCAGATTCATTATTATGCTCCATTGAGCTGCATCGTTGGCTTAGCAAGGTGTGATTTAGTGATGGATTTACATGTGCTTTTCTTGTATATTGTGATCCTTTGGTTCATCAAGCCTTTGATGTGCTTCGGATACAATTATAAAGCCTGATGCCCTTATCTGGGATGCAATTGTTCGGTTATTTAATTATCTGTTCATGTGTTAATTACTTGGAATGAGTTCTAGCATGCGATAGCATGCTCTAGCAAGCTTCGGTGATCATATGATCACCAGTTGCTTGTAAAAGCTGCTCTTTGTGGTCTATGGCTCACTGTTGCTCACTCTGTGCTGTGTGTGTATCACACAAGCTTAACCTGGTGTGTATTGTTGTTGGCTTAAGCAACTGCTGTTGCTTGCACTGATCCATTGGATCACTGCAAAGCCCTGGTGCTTTGATTTATTTGCTTTGTTCACTTATCTGTGTTGCCTGAATTTTTCTGAAGTGGATAAGTGATGTGAGCTGCTCTGCAGTTGTGATCATCTAATTAATTGTGTTAGGGCTAGATGGATGCCAACCTTCAGTTGTGTACCCTAGCCCTTTACTGAGTCCAATTGGATAATGAGGTATAGGTTCTTGTACTGGCTTAGGGTTGAGGTGGCCCTGGCAGCACCTGTGTTGCTGTCCTGGTTGCTCCCCTATCTGTGATTTGCCATGGCTTGTGTTGGCTGACTGGAATTGAATAATTGTTCACTGGCTTTATCCAGTCTTGGACTTCCAGTGACCTTTTGGTGTTGACAAAATATATAGACAGGTAATTGTCTATAATCCGATGGCTTAGCTAGCCGTAGGTGCTTAGTGAGTGGTTTAGGCTAGCTATGGTTTCATTCTTGGCTGGATTCCTCTAGTTATGCATGGATTTGCATAACTCGTTGTTCCCATAGGATGTTTACCTAGTGGTCTTACCCATCTATGCTTGCACCAAATGGCCTGGTAGCCAGATGATGATACACACAGGGTATTCTACCCTTCTGTGCTTCAGTGATGCATTGTATGCTTAATTATGAGCAAGATATGATCTTGCTCAGGCTTTTGTGTGGTATACCTCACTCCAGCTCCTAGATTGTTTGTTGGTGTAGAGGATTGCTTCTGGGTTGCTCTTGTGAATGATTTACTTGCCCTCGCTCCTCCCGGTGATCTTGTTTTGATTCAATGGTGAGATTGAGCAAATGGAACAAGACTCGGCTGTTCCCCTTGTTCAAGCTGTTCTTGGTGTTCTTGGTAACTTACCCCTTCAACTTGTCGATGGATGAGCAAATGACTAGGGTTTGAGCACTCGAAAAGGTTATATATGTTGCTTGCTATACTCTCCCCGGTCGACGACTTGGCTCGGTCACTTTGGTGACTCACCGATGCTGTGTGTGTGTTGTGCCACATGCACAAGCAAGTGCTCGGGTGTTGAGCATGCACACCCGATGTGTGTGTCTGCTTGTGTGTCCGTGTGAACCAGATCATGTGAACTTGGCTTTGGAGAGGATCAGCTCGGCAGACTTGATATTATCCTCTATTTCCATTCTTTTTAACTCTGCCAAGTGGCTTTGCCACTTGGCATAATTTGTTCTTCTTTGTGATTTTGTGCGGGGATCATCCATTGAGCAAAATGGACAAAGACTTCATCAAATACAAGATCAAATGAGGATGACCTTGTAGAATTTAGACTAGGACTATTAACTTGTATTTTTTCTTTATTTTCCTTTCTTCTATTCTCGCCCATTTGTGTAATGTGTTGTATTATTCTTTTATTTCACTTATGAATATTGTAATGACATTGTAATGTGTGTGATGATCAATAAAGCTCAAAGTTTTCTCTAATGAGCTTTACTTTAATATAATTGTTCATCTTATTTATTATTGATCATTTACTTAATGAATTTCCTCAATTGAATTATTTAAGTAATTATTTAATGTTTGAATTTGAAATTCAAATTCAACCTTGGTTTGAATTCAACCATGTCATATCATTTGGAATTCAATCAAGCAAACTCTCCTCTCTCATCTCAAAACCCTAAACTAGTGAAGTGAGAAACAAGTTTGTCGCACTCTCAAAACCCTAACCCTGTAAGGTGTCGAGAGAGAAACTTGGCCCCCTTCGATGCAGTTTTTGTTTAAAAGCGCGAAATTTCCCAGAATTTACTATGCAATGCACATCCCTTTCTAAAATCTACCCCTCGATCGTCTCTAAACCTGGGACATTACAGCCTTTCCCCTTAAAGAAAACTTCGTCCCGAAGTTGTGGTTGTAATACCCGAACAGCTCGGGGTATGTTTTCCTTAGGTCTTCCTCTTTTTCCCAGGTGGCTTCCCTCTCGGGGTGGTGCTTCCATTGTATCTTGCAATACTTGATCGCCTTATTTCTGAGTTGTTTCCAGCTTTCCTCGAGAATCTTGGCTGGCTTCTCGATGTATGTCAAGTCTGGTTGTAACTCAAGCTCCTCATGTGATATTGGTTCATCTGGGGTCTTCAAACATTTCCGAAGTTGTGACACATGGAATACATTATGAACTTGAGCTAACCTTCCCGGTAGATCCAACTCAAAGGCTAAACCTCGATTCCGACTCGGCATCTTGAAAGGTCCTATAAATCTAGGACTCGAGTTTCCCTTTAACTCCAAATCTCTGGAGTCTTTTCATCGGGCTTACCTTAAGATAAACCATGTCTCCAACTTGTGGCTCCCATGTCCTTCTCTTCTGATCGGCATAACTCTTTTGCCGACTCTGGGCTATCTTGAGCTTCGTCTCCGATAATGTCAATGATTTGTTGTTTTTCCTTGACATAATCGGGGTTGAACTCTTTGCTTGCTCCGGCTTCATACCAACATATGGGTGATCTACACTTCCTTCCATACAGAGCTTCAAATGGTGCCATCTTGATGCTGCTTTGATAACTATTGTTGTATGAAAACTCTGCTAAAGGTAGATGCTCCTCCCACGATCCTCCGAAGTCTAGGGCACAAGCCCTAAGCATATCTTCTAAGATCCGATTGGTTCTCTCGGCTTGTCCGCCTGTTTGTGGGTGATATGCGGTACTATAATCTAACTTGGATCCTAAAGCTTCGTGAAGCTCGCTTCCGAATGCTGATGTGAACACGGATCCTCGATCCGACACTATCTTCTTAGGCACTCCATGTTTACTCACGATCTCTTTGATGTAAAGATCAATAAGTTTCTCTCCTTTATCCTGTTGGTTTACCGCTAAGAAGTGTGCACTTTTCATCAACCGGTCCACGATTACCCATATCATGTCCTTCTTTTTATTAGTCATGGGTAGTCCGGTGATGAAATCCATCCCTATCTCTTCCCATTTCCACTCTGGAATAGGTAAAGGTTGTAACTTCCCTGCCGGACTCTGGTGTTCTGCTTTCACTCTCTGACAGGTATGGCATTCTGCCACATATTGTGCTATCTCCCTCTTCATGTTATTCCACCAAAATAGTTCCTTTAAATCCATGTACATCTTTGTACTTCCCGGATGTATGGAATAGGGTGTTTGATGAGCTTCCCGGAGTATTACTTCCTTGATTTCAGCAATATCCGGAACGCAAATCCTCTTCTGGAACCACAAAGATCCAGATTCTCCACGGTGAAATTCTGATGGTCTTCCCTCATCTATTCTCCTCATCTCTTCTACAATGAATGGATCGTCCAACCGACCCATCATTATCTCATTCTTCAAGGTTGACATTCAACTCATCGGCTACTTGCAACGCCGATAATCCTTCATGGGCTTCCTTCTCCCAAAGTTGTATTTGGGCTTGACTTATTTCCTTCCTCAACTCCGGTGATATTTCTTGTTCCACTCCTCCAGTACTCTTCCTACTCAGGGCATCTGCTACAACATTAGCCTTCCCTGGTGTGTAATTGATTGTCAGATCATAATCCTTAATCAATTCTAGCCATCTTTTCTGCCTCATATTGAGTTCCTTCTGAGTGAAGAAATATTTGAGGCTTTTATGATCGGTATAGAGCTCACACTTAGCTCCATAGAGAAAATGTCTCCATGTTTTAAGTGCGAATACGACCGCTGCTAATTCCAAGTCATGTGTTGGATAGTTCACTTCATGAGGTCCGAGTTGTCTCGATCCATAAGATATCACTTTCCGATCTTGCATGAGTACACAACCCAATCCATGTTTGGATGCGTCACGAGTACACGGTGTAGTCCTTGCCGACTTCGAGAACCGCTAACACCGGTGCCGTGGTGAGTTTTTCCTTCGAGTTTGAAAACTCTTCTCACACTCCTCCGACCACACGAATGGTGTGTTCTTTCTTAACAGCTTTGTCATTGGTCCTTGCTATCTTGGAGAATCCTTCAATGAATCTCCGATAATATCCTGCCATTCCTAGGAATCCTCGGATCTCCTTGACAGTCTTGGGTGCTTCCCATTCTAAAACTGCTGCTACCTTGCTCGGGTTGACAGCGATCCCATCTTTACTAATGACATGACCAAGAAATTCCACTTGATCTAGCCAAAATTCACACTTACTGAGTTTTGCATAAAGTTGGTGTTCCCTTAGTGTTTGCAACACTAACCTCAAATGATCGGCATGTTCTGCCTTGTTCTTGGAATATATCAAGATATCATCGATGAATACGATGACAAACTTGTCAAGATATGGCATGAAGATCTTATTCATGAGATTCATGAATATTGCTCGGGGCATTGGTTAATCCAAAAGGTACTACAAGGTATTCATGGTGTCCATACCTTGAGACAAAGGCAGTTTTCGGAACGTCCTCCTTCTTGATCTTTATCTGGTGATAACCGGATCTTAGATCAATCTTGGAAAAGACTCCCGCTCCTCTAACCTGATCAAATAGATCTTGTATTCTTGGAAGTGGATACTTGTTCTTGATTGTGACGTTGTTCAGATTTCGTAGTCTCCGCACATCCTTCTTCCTCCATCCCTTTTATCCACGAAGATCACAGGTGATCCCCATGGTGAAACACTTTCTTGAATGAATCCCTTTTGTTCCAAGTCATCCAATTGCTCCTTCAGCTCTTTCAATTCCTTAGGCCCCATTTTATATGGTGCTTTGGCAATCGGAGCTGTTCCTGGAATTAGGTCGATAGTGAATTCTATCTCCCTATCTGGTGGCATACTAGGTAATTCCGCAGGAAACACATCCTGGAATTCATTTACTACAGGTATATCTTCTAACTTCACCTCCTTCATGCTATTCAGTCTGTAGCTCCACTTCAATCTGTGTATGTTTGTCGCCTTGGTAAATCATTCTACTTCCATCGGGACTTTTTAATGACACCGTTTTGTTTACACGATCGATCAATGCTCCATTAGCTTCTAACCAGTTCATACCAAGAATGACATCAATGTCCTTCATCGGTAAAATGAACAAGTCCGCGTCAAACGCGCACTTATTGATCATAATGACTTGTTTTTGTTTGGCATGGGTTACTAATATCGTTCCCCCGCGTGAAAGTATGGTTATGGGTGTATCTAACTTAGTGCAACTAATCCCATGTTTGATGATGAATTGTTGAGAAATGAATGATGTAGTTGCACCGGTATCAAAAAGTACTTTGCCGGGATGAGTGAGTATCCGGAGCGTACCTATCACCGCCTCGGTCGAATTGACCACCTCCTCCAGACTGGTACAGTTCAGCTTGCCGAAGGGCTTCTTATTCTTCCAATTCCCTCCGGTGTTTCCTCGATTTCCTCCTCCTCCACTATTCTTCTTGGGGCAGTCCTTCAAGCATGTGCCCCTCCTGACGACACCCAAAGCATATGATCTTGGGTTTCTTACAATCCTTCATGACATGTCCTTTTAAACCACAGGAATGGCATATAATCTGATTTGCGTGATTGATATCCTTGGTTCCTCCTCTGATTGCTGTTGTTGTTGTTGTTGTTGTTGTTATACCGTGGCTTGAAACTCAAGCTGGTATTGGGCTTGTTACTAACAAACCTCTTAGGCTCAAACTTGGCCTTCTTCCTCTTCTCTTCTTGCAGTTGTTTAAAGTCATCTTCAAGAGTGATGGCTGCATCCACCAACTCTTGGAATTCCGTTGCTCTCATCATCCGTAGTCGTACCTTGAACTGGGGACTTAACCCCCTCGTAAATCTCTTCTTCTTCTTGTCCTCGGTATTGACTTCCTCAATCGCGTACCGGGACAGCTTGGAAAACTCCCCGACATAGGTCGGGATTGCCTTATCCTTCCGCTCGAGACTCTCGAACTCTCGACGCTTCGGTTCCACGATACTTTCAGGGACATTGGATTCCCTGAATTTCCTTGCAAACTCCTCCCAGGTAAATACCTTTCCTGCCGGATACACGGCTACAATGTTGTCCCACCATGATGCGGCAGGTCCACATAGCAGATGGGTAGCATATCGGACCTTCTCTTGGTCATTGCATCCAACAGTGTTGAGCTTGCGCTCCGTATCCATCAGCCAATCTTCCGCGTCCATCGGCTCGGGCGCGTATGCGAAAGATATCGGCTTGGTGTTTTGGAAGTCGGCTAATGTGACTCCCTGGTTCTCAGGTCTCTCCACCCTATTCTGCTGCATCAGATCCTGAAGGAATTTGTTCTGCAGCTCCAGTGTTACACGCTGCCTCTCTTCCGCCAGTTGCATGTACTGGATAAAGTTTTGCTGCGTCATGGGTGGTGGTGGTGGTGGAAACTGATCTCTAGCTGCACCCTCAGCCTCTTCCTTCTCCTTTGCTTCGCGCTCCATGCGCTGCGCTTCCGTCTCGTTTCCTAACGTTCCCGACATAATCCCCCTAGTTCTGCAACACAAGATGATACTCATAATTACTCCATGCGCAAGTTTTCTGAGCTCAACTTTGTGCACAGAACTAGTCACGCAATGGAAATCAAGAAGCAAATCCAAATCATACAAAACATATACCCTGTATATACATACATAAGTGGTCTTATTACAATACTCAAGTCGATGTGAGTATGCAAACTCACTTATTAAAGTATATGTACAAATTTATACAAATATTACAAACTATAATACACGTGGTACTTGTGTATTATAGCCACGCCTCCCCTGGTGGACTTCTACTCGGTCTTCACTCCCGATACATTCCAGGCTTCCATCCGGTCGAACGTGTCGTCCTCCTGATAGACCCTGGAACATAAGGTCTCCCCGTTGGCTTGTAGTCCGAATCCGATGATGACCCTAAGGAGAAATCAGTGTTCACAAACTGATCGTTGAGGGCATCATAGTCCACCCACCGGGTGTACTCTCCTGTAGCCCCACCATAAGGGTTACCAAAACCCATACCCGACTCAACCTGTGTCGGATATCCTCCATCCACTCCTTCATTACTAGGATAGCTCTGATTCTGGGTTGTTGCGTCATCATTCATCTCTCCATCATAATACTCAGTAGTACTATGGGTTCCCGTATCACTACCCCAACGCCAACCCCTAGAATTCTCGATCGGAGTCTCGGAACGCTGGTTGTTTCCGGATTCCGCTCCGCCTTCGTATCCCCCATAGGAACTATTCAGGTAGTTCCCAGGTGTAGCAGGTGTAGGTTCACGTGCAAGTGGATCAAAGCTGATGTAGTCACCAGCTGAATAAACTGGTGTGTGCACTACATTCTCCATAGGTTCTTTCCCCCTACTCTCCTCCTTGGGTTCGGTAAATTCCTCTAGCATCGTATCAATAGCTCCTATCGGATGATGGTTCAATTCGAAAGAGTAGTGATATGAAGTTACGGCTATTATCCATATATTTTGCCGCTGCTATGGGTTTGCGTTTGGCGTATTTGTAGTGGTTGAGCATGGGATCTTCTTCCTCCTGATTATGGGGAATATGGGAGAACTCGGAATCCATAAGCTCTTTTGTCTTATGTTCCCGTATGTCGGTTATGGCTCTCATAACAGCTATATGATAGGCTGTGTTGGTTGTCCTAGCTTCTCCAGACTGGCATGACTACGCTCATTCCCAAAGATTCGGGAAGTCGCAGTCCTACTCGCACTTGGCCAACACCGGTCCATCATAGAACATGTACTTCTTTACTCGGAATCCGGGGATCACACCCAAATTCCAATAGCATGGCTCGTAGGATATCAGCAAGTCCTCCTTGGTATTCGTTCAATGTGGAATCCATAACTTTCACGTTTCTTCCCGGTCGTGCACTTGCCATGTTGGGCTGTAGAAATAGAAAGATTATAAGATTAGTAATAATGCATCATAATAGAGATAATAAAGAATTATCGCACTAAAAGATATGATTGATGTATTCTCAATTGAATATACACCATATTTTTAGAGAATTCTTTACTAATCCTATTTGACTCCTAACGTTTAGTCCCATTTACTAGGTTCCAACCTAAGGTCAAAGCTTTTGCTCTGATACCAACCGTGGTGACCCCGCATACCACCGCATGTTGTAGTATGCCAGTCGTTGATATAACATTCGCGAAGTACCATTCCGCAAATATTACATCCCTCAGAGTAGTACAACAGAACATAGCATGGTCCATAACTCATTCACATATTATTACAATCATCATACACAAGTCGTCTCGGAGCTCCTCTTGGGTTCTGAGAGGATAACTCCTGGGTTCGAGGCGTACCCAACTTAACTTACAATACCATTGTCTCATTAAACTAAACATTTATTTAAACGAGCAGCTAAATAGTAAGAGTTCGCGCTGCTCGGCTACTACTACTCCTCCTGATATCCTTAGGCTTGTTCTCCTCCGGAAGCCTCTCCGGATCCATAGACTATGATGTAGTCTACGCCTTCCACTCCTCCCGAGAGGTCCGGTTCCTCGTAGCCGATGATCTCGGCTCCATCATGGTTGTCGTTGTCCTCCTCCGGATGGTTCGGACAATCTAAGCATGGGGTTTAAGAGTGGTATGAGTACGAGCGTACTCAACAAGTTCATTATAGATAAGAGGTGTTTAATGCACTAGCTACGATATTAGACCGGAAAGTCTAATACCAATGCAAGTTTTGATAAACATTTCTTCAATAGATTGCTTTTATTTCAAAGAGCTATGTCCGTCAGCCTTCACCGGTTTACTAGAACTTCATGGAGCTCCTTTCCGGCCGCGTTCGCAGTTCCTCAATCCCGGAACAGGGAGTGACAGGTCACAGTTCTTACGCTCTGCAGAGGTGTGTTGCTTTACCCATAAGAGATCTTAACCTTGGTGCCAACCGGGCAGCTTTCCCATCCACACTTCCTTAGGTGTGAGGCCCGGTATAAGGTCTAGCCAATCATGTTCCTCCGCTACCTCGAACACCCACCCTTTGTTGCATACCCCGACCCTGGGTCCTCGTCGGTCCTCTTATACCACTTAAGGATGGACCCCGACCACGACAACAGCTTGGGACTCGTTAACCAAACTCCTTCGCCGGTAGCCGCAACCCATCATAGACCGCAATACCGTGGGGACTTAAGGCTTCCCCAGCCCACCGCTTGCACTTCGAGCGACAAGTGTCTACGGACTATGCCGTGGGGACTTAAGGCTTCCCCAGCCTACGGCTTGCCCCGACGGATACAAGTGTCTACGGTAAAGCGCATCCGTTGATGAACGAGAGGTGGAAACACTTTTGACTACTCCGTCCCACTCCGGATCTTATGGTTAACACGGATATTACGGCACAAGAATCACCGGCGACATTTGTTGTTTAATCCTAGATGGATATAAGCCCGTGCAATGGAACCTCCACCATATCCACACAATCCATGGTTCCATTGCCCACCACATAGTCATATTCATAGTTATGAAAGTAGTGGTTTTGATTTTTGTGCAATAGTGATAACCATAATACTTTGCAAGTAATTTGATAAAAATACTCAAATGACATGAGCAAGTGATGAACTTGCCTGAACACTGCAAAGTTCTGCAGTTGGAAGGTATGGACTGACCCTTGTCCTCTTGTTCTGAAAAATAGCCTCATTGTCCGATAAGGGCAATGGTTAAAGAAGCAATTATGCATGATTCCATTTTTAGGGTTTGTTCCCCCCTTCCGATGTCGTTAATATTTCATGTAAGAGGTTAATACTAAGAATGATTTGGGGATACTTGATTTAGGGTAAAATGCAACCTTGAAATGTTGTCAAGGTGTTTTTGAAGTCCAAATGCATTAATGGACTTATTTTCATTATTGAAAATAATATGTGTGATTTAAATTATTATTTAAATCATCAAATTAAGATTCATTCTTAATTGTCTTCAAAAATTCTCTTTGACATTTTATTTAATTAGAGAATTTTATGCTGATCTATTTTCATATTTTTAATTATTTTTTTAGAGCTATTCAACATTTCTTACAAAATTTCAAAGTTTCTGTATTTCTTGGAATTAGGAAATGACCTAAATGCCCTTGGGCCCCACCTGTCAGGGTGGCCCAACGGGTTAGGTCGCACCCGAGCCACCCTTTGGGCTCGGTCGGCCCATTTGTTCTCTCCCCTCTCCTCGCGCGAAACCCTAATTCCCCTCTTTCTCTCGCGACACCGTGGTCGCCTCGCCGTCGCCGGATTATTCCGACCGCCACCGGCCGTCCCCGCCGGCGAAATCGGACGCGAGCCGAACGGCCGCACGACGGCGCATCGATTGGTCCGCGCCGATCTGCGTTTCGCCGCTTCCTCGTCGCGCCCCCTTCGCCTCTGCTCGTCTACCGTGGAGTTCCGCGGCGATTCGTCGCCGCCGACGTCCCCGGCGTCACGGCGGCTGCCGTGGGTTCGCCCTCGTGGCCGCGAACTGCCGTGGCACCACCATGGCCCGGCTTGGCCGGGCGCCGCCGTGCTCCGGCGCGTGCCGCCGTAGCCGCCATGGCCGAGCTCTGCTCTTCCTTTCCCCGGTGAGTACCCGTAGCTTCCTTCTCTCCCTCTCTCGCTCTCTGCTTCCTTTTCTCCTCATCTACGTTGTCTTGCTCAGCCTACGGCTCGCATCTCCATGTTGAGATGCTTGCCGTGACCATGCGCTGCTGCTCTGTGTTGTTCTTGCTCAATTGCTCACCTGTGGCGATTCATGGATTAGTGCTTATGAGCATGCTTGTGGTGCCCTGTGTAATTTAGTAGCTCCTGCTCGTTGCTCGATGCTCTGCCGTGCTTAGCTTACTCGCTGTGCTTAGCTTACTCGTTGTGTTTAATCTTGTCCCTGGCTTGATTGTGGTGGTAATTCTTGTATATTAACAAGTGCCGGTGCCTCCGAGCTAGTTCCTTTAGTTCAGATTCATTATTATGCTCCATTGAGTCGTACTCGTTGGCTTAGCGAGTGTGATTTAGTGATGGATTTACATGTGCTTTTCTTGTATATTGTGATCCTTTGGTTCATCAAGCCTTTGATGTGCTTCTGGATACAATTATAAAGCCTGATGCCCTTATCTGGGATGCAATTGTTCGGTTATTTAATTATCTGTTCATGTGTTAATTACTTGGAATGAGTTCTAGCATGCAGTAGCATGCTCTAGCAAGCTTCTGGTGATCATATGATCACCGAGTTGCTTGTAAAAGCTGCTCTTTGTGGTCTATGGCTCATCGTTGCTCACTCGTGTCTTGTGTGTGTATCACACGAAGCTTAACCTGGTGTGTATTGTTGTTGGCTTAAGCAACTGCATGTTGCTCGCACCGATCCATTGGATCACCTGCAAAGCCCCGGTGCTTTGATTTATTTGCTTTGTTCACTTATCCGTGTTGCCTGAATTTTTCCGAAGTGGATAAGTGATGTGAGCTGCTCTGCAGTTGTGATCATCTAATTAATTGTGTTAGGGCTAGATGGATGCCAACCTTCGAGTTGTGTACCCTAGCCCTTTACCGAGTCCAATTGGATAATGAGGTATAGGTTCTTGTACTGGCTTAGGGTTGAGGTGGCCACGGCGTACACTGTGTTCGCTGTCCTGGTTGCTCCCCTATCTGTGATTTGCCATGGCTTGTGTTGGCTGACTGGAATTGAATAATTGTTCACTGGCTTTATCCAGTCTTGGACTTCCAGTGACCTTTTGGTGTTGACAAAATATATAGACAGGTAATTGTCTATAATCTGATGGCTTAGCTAGCTGTAGGTGCTTAGTGAGTGGTTTAGGCTAGCTATGGTTTCATTCTTGGCTGGATTCCTCTAGTTATGCATGGATTTGCATAACCGTTGTTCCCATAGGATGTTTACCTAGTGGTCTTACCCATCTATGCTTGCACCAAATGGCCTGGTAGCCGGATGATGATACACACGGGGTATTCTACCCTTCGTGCTTCGATGATGCATTGTATGCTTAATTATGAGCAAGATATGATCTTGCTCGGGCTTTTGTGTGGTATACCTCACTCCAGCTCCTAGATTGTTTGTTGGTGTAGAGGATTGCTTCGGGTTGCTCTTGTGAATGATTTACTTGCCCTGCTCCTCCCGGTGATCTTGTTTTGATTCAATGGTGAGATTGAGCAAATGGAACAACACTGGCTGTTCCCCTTGTTCAAGCTGTTCTTGGTGTTCTTGGTAACTTACCCCTTCAGCCTGTCGATGGATGAGCAAATGACTAGGGTTTGAGCACTCGAAAAGGTTATATATGTTGCTGCTATACTCTCCACGGTCGACTGACTTGGCTCTGGTCACTTTGGTGACTCAGCGATGCTTGTGTGTGTGTTGTGCCACATGCACAAGCGAGTGCTCAGGTGTTGAGCATGCACACCGATGTGTGTCTTGCTTGTGTGTCCGTGTGAACCGGATCCTGTGAACTTGGCTTTGGAGAGGATCAGCTCGGCGGACTTGATATTATCCTCTATTTCCATTCTTTTTTAACCTTGCCAAGTGGCTTTGCCACTTGGCATAATTTGTTCTTCTTTGTGATTTTGTGCGGGGATCATCCATTGAGCAAAATGGACAAAGACTTCATCAAATACAAGATCAAATGAGGATGACCTTGTAGAATTTAGACTAGGAGTATTAACTTGTAATTTTTCTTTATTTTCCTTTCTTCTATTCTCGCCCATTTGTGTAATGTGTTGTATTATTCTTTTATTTCACTTATGAATATTGTAATGACATTGTAATGTGTGTGATGATCAATAAAGCTCAAAGTTTTCTCTAATGAGCTTTACTTTAATATAATTGTTCATCTTATTTATTATTGATCATTTACTTAATGAATTTCCTCAATTGAATTATTTAAGTAATTATTTAATGTTTGAATTTGAAATTCAAATTCAACCTTGGTTTGAATTCAACCATGTCATATCATTTGGAATTCAATCAAGCAAACTCTCCTCTCTCATCTCAAAACCCTAAACTAGTGAAGTGAGAAACAAGTTTGTCGCACTCTCAAAACCCTAACCCCGTAAGGTGTCGAGAGAGAAACTTGTCCCCCTTCGATGCAGTTTTTGTTTAAAAGCGCGAAATTTCCCCAGAATTTACTATGCAATGCACATCCCTTTCTAAAATCTACCCCTCGATCGTCTCTAAACCTGGGACATTACAGCGAGCTTCTGGATTAAGCTTCTTCCGCAAGTCATTCCTCCGCAAGTTGATATCCTGAGCCCTCCGCTCAGAGGTGTGTCCCCGGATGAACTCACAAACATAGTATCCACATAGATTGATCCCCGGTGGCTGAGTATCCACATTAGATACCTTCTAAATGTTAGCTCATCTTTGAATTGACCGGTTATGTCATCTTTGAACCATTTCCAAACCCTACAGGGCAAAGAAATTAAATGAACAAGGGAGTTATTAGTTACTTGATATCAGGAAATGAACGAAAGAGGCCGATATAGTGCGCAAATGATTGAAAATAATTACTTTTGCAACATTTATCTTATGCCGATCCAATGCTTTGGTTCCATATTCAGAGAGTCCATGACGAGAACTCTGGAGTTGTCAAATTCAATTATTGGAACCTGCGGACACGTTACATGCACAATCATGCATTACTCATCGATTAGATATAACATGCATGGAGTAAACAAAAGATAATGTGCACAAGACAGAAACACTCACCCAAAATGGTAAGAAAATAGAATTTGACTTTTGAGTTCCTGCTTTGTAAGAAACTTGTACAAGTCTCTCTCCACGTCTTGAGGGCGTTTTTCTAACACATATCCATTAATGATATGTGGGTCAATGAACTCAACATCATGGATGTTCCTTCTTTTGCATTACCTAAGCTTCATTCTGCATAATAGCGTACACAAGAATATAGTTAGGACAATATAGGGCAGACAATGAACGAGATGAGGTGGAGATTTAATTATAGAAATAAATCACTTACAGAACGTAGCAACTCAGGATAGATTTGTCGAGCTCGCGCAGATTGAATAACTGGAACAATTCACTCATATGAACTTGTACATGGTACTGTTTGAAGTGATGCTCCTCTCTAACTTACGCATAAATATATTCTTTGTCGGGCTTATTTTTTATGAAATCCTTGTACCAGAGTAGCAGATTTCGCATTTGTGTTGGTAGACTCGCTTCCTGCGCAGGCTCGACGAGAGGCCCATTCGGCACATATGTAAATGCTACCTCACTTATTGGCGCATCCTCAAGGCCTAACAATACACGAAGAGTCATACCGAACTCGGCCGCTCTTTCTTTGGCCACCGTAACAGTCAGTCCCTGTGCTCTAGCAGCTTCTAGGATAGCGGGGTCTGATAACACACAAGTATAGGGGATCGCAACAGTCTTCGAGGGAAGTAAAACCCAAATTTATTGATTCGACACAAGGGGAGGTAAAGAATACTTATAAGCCTTAACAACTGAGTTGTCAATTCAGCTGCACCTGGAAAAACACTAGTAACATGGGTGATGTGAAAGCAGCAGTAATATGAGAGCAGTAGTAACATTAACACAGCAGCAGTAGCAGTAATATGAGAGCAATGACACTAGAAAATAGTTGATACTACTTCCAATGACATATAGGAACGAGTATATGATGATGAGAGATGGACCGGGGTTCCAGCTATCTACACTAGTGGTAACTCTCCAATAACAAGTGTTGGGTGAACAAATTACAGTTGGGCAATTGATAGGATTGAAATAGCATTAAGACAGAACATCAAGATTATTAATCATGTAGGCATGTTTTCCATATATAGTCATACGTGCTCGCAATGAGAAACTTGTACAACATCTTTTGTCCTACCAGCCGGTGGCAGCCGGGCCTCTAGGGAATCTACTGGAAATTAAGGTACACCTTTTAATAGAGCACTGGAGCAAAGCATTAACACTCCGTGAAAACATGTGATCCTCATATCTAAGCCTTCCCCTCCGGTTATCCCGATTCTTTGTCACTGCGGGGCCTCGGGTTCCGGACATAGACATGTGCAAACAACTTGTAGATACAATCTAAGCAATAAGTATAGAGCTTAAATCTAAGATAATGCCACTCGGGCCCTAGTGACAAGCATTAAACACAACAAGATTGCAGCAACAATAACTTCACAAACTTTATAGATAGACTAATCATAATGTAACAATCCATCGGATCCCAACAAACACAACACCGATTACATCGAGATGAATCTCAATCATGTAAGGCAGCTCATGAGATCATTGTATTGAAGTACATGGGGGAGAGAGTACCAACTAGCTACAGCTAGAACCCGTAGTCCATGGGAGAACTACTCACGGAGCATGATGGAGGCGGTGGCGTCGATGGAGATGGCTTCCGGGGGCACTTCCCCGTCCCGGCGAGGTGCCGGAACGAGAGACTTCGTCCCCCGGGTGGAGTTTCGCGATGGTGGCGGCGCCCACGGAGTCTTTACGGAGTTTCGTCAATTGGTATCGCGTTTTTAGGTCGAAAGGGGTCTTATAGGCGAAGAGGCGGCGCAGGAGGGGCACCAGGGCGCCCTCCCCATAGGCCGGCGTGGCCAGGGGCCTGCCCGCGCGGCCCTGTGGTGTGGGGGCCCTGGGCCTCCTCTCCGTCTCCCCTTCGGTGTCCTGGTCCGTCTCGGTGAATTATGATGTTTGGTCTTCGTTTCGTCGACCCGAGAATATTGCCCGAACAACCTTTCTGGAACCAAAAACAGCAGAAAACAGGAACTGGCACTTCGGCATCTTGTTAATAGGTTAGTTCCGGAAAATGCATGAAATCATTATAAAGTGCGAGCAAAACATGTAGGTAATGTCATAAAACGAGCATGGAACATCAGAAATTATGGATACATTGGAGACGTATCAGCATCCCCAAGCTTAGTTCCTGCTCGCCCTCGAGTAGGTAAACGATAAAAAGAATAATTTCTGTAGTGACATGCTACTTACATAATCTTGATCATACTATTATAAAGCATATGAGATGAATGCGGTGACTCAAGGCAATGATCTATAGTTGCTAACAAATAGATAACATATAGCAAAACTTTTCATGAATAGTACTTTCAAGACAAGCATCAAAAGTCTCGCATAAGAGTTAACTCATAAAGCAATAAATTCAAAGTAAAGGCATCGAAGCAACACAAAGGAAGATATAAGTTTCAGCGGTTGCTTTCAACTTTCAACATGCATATCTCATGGATAATTGTCAATACAAAGTAATATAATAAGTGCAAATAAGCAAGTATGTAAGAATCAATGCACAGTTGACACAAGTGTTTGCTTCTAAGATGGAAGGAAGTAGGTAAACTGACTCAACATAAAGTAAAAGAAAGGCCCTTCGCGAGAGGAAGCGAGGATTAAATCATGTGCTAGAGCTTTTTAAGTTTTGAAATCATATATAGAGTATAAAAGCAAAATTTTGAGAGGTGTTTGTTGTTGTCAACGAATGGTAGTGGGCACTCTAACTACCTCGTCAACCAGACTTTCAAGAGCGGCTCCCATGAAGGACGTTATCTCTACCAGCAAGGTAGATCATCCCTCTTCTCTTTTATTAACACATGTATTTTAGTTTCATTATTTATGGTTGACACTCCTCCCAACCTTTTGCTTTCACAAGCCATGGCTAACCGAATCCTCGGGTGCCTTCCAACATTCACATACCATGAAGGAGTGTCTATTTGCAAAATTAAGTTGCTTACTGATGAATCAGGGCAAAACATGTGAAGAGAATTATTATTGGTGAAGGTTAATTAATTGGGGCTGGGAACCCCATTGCCAGCTCTTTTTGCAAAATTATTGGATAAGCGGATGTGCCACTAGTCCATTATGAAACTCTGTCAAGAGTAAATGACAAGATTGAAAGATAAACACCACATACTTCCTCATGAGCTATAAAACATCAACACAAATTGAGAAGCATTTTGAAGGTTTAAAGGTAGCACATGAAGTATTTACTTGTAATGGCAGGAAATACCACATAGTAGGTAGATATGGTGGACACAAATGGCATAGGTTTTGGCTCAAGGTTTTGGATGCACGAGAAGCATTCCCTCTCGGTACAAGGCTTTGGGCTAGCAAGGTTGTTTGAAGCAAACACAAGTATGAACCGGTACGAGCAAAACTTACATAAGAACATATTGCAAGCATTATAAAACTCTACACTTGTCTTCCTTGTTGCTCAAACACTTTTACCGAGAAAATATCTAGACCTTAGAGAGACCAATCATGCAAACCAGTTTCAACAAGCTCTACGGTATTTCTCCACTAATAGGTTTAAACTACATGATGCAAGAGCTTAATCATGATCTACTTGAGAGCTCAAAACAATTGCCAAGTATCAAATTATCCAAGACAATATGAGGCATTTTCTTTTTCCAACCAAATAGCAATAAATGCAATAGCTTCCAACTTTTATCATTGAACATTAAAAGTAAAACGAAGAACACAAGTGTTCATATGAAAAAGCGGGGCGTGTATCTCTCCCACACAAGGATTGCTAGGATCCGATCTTATTCAAACAAAACAAAAATAAAAAACACACATACGCTCCAAGTAAAGCACATAAGATGTGACCGAATAAAAATATAGTTTCAATAGAAGAAACCTGATAAGTTGATGAAGAAGGGGATGCCTTGGGCATCCCCAAGCTTAGACAGCTTGAGTCTTCTTGAAATATGCGGGGATGAACCACGGGGGCATCCCCAAGCTTAGACTTTTCACTCTTCTTGATCATATATCATCTTCCTCTCTTGACCCTTGAAAACTTCCTTCACACCAAACTTCTCATAAACTTCATTAGAGGGGTTAGTACTCAAAAAACTTTAATCCACTTTAGCCCTGTAGTGACACATTGCAAGAACTCAATAAAACATTAGCTACAGCTCTCCACGTCTAGAAAACCTTGCTTAAAGTTCACAAGAGACAATGCAAAAAACAGAGACAAAATCTGTCAAAACAGAACAACCAGTAAACACGAATTTTTAAGAGGTACTTCTGTTGCTCAAATCAGAAAACTCAAAACTAATGAAAGTTGCGTACATATCGGAGGATCACTCACGTAAATTGGCAGATTTTTCTGAGTTACCTACAGAGAATCATACCCAGATTCGTGACAGCAAGAAATCTGTTTACGCGCAGAAATCCAAATCTAGCATCAACCTTCTATTAGAGACTTTACTTGGCACAACATTGCAATAAAATAAAGATAAGGAGAGGTTGCTACAGTAGTAACAACTTCCAAGACACAACAAAACAGTAGCAAAATAAAGACATGGGTTATCTCCCAAGAAGTGCTTTCTTTATAGCCATTAAGATGGGCTCAGCAGTTTTAATGATGCACTCGCAAAAATAAGAGTTGAAGCAAAAGAGAGCATCAAGAAGCAAATTCAAAATACATTTAAGTATAACCCACTTCCTATGCATAGGAATCTTGTACACAAATAAATTCATGAAGAACAAAGTGACAAGCATAAGAAGATAAAACAAGAGTAACTTCAAAATTTTAAGCATATAGAGAGATGTTTTAGTAGCATGCAAATTTCTACAACCATATTTTCCTCTCTCATAATAATTTTCAGTAGCTTCATGAACAAACTCAACAACATAACTATCACATACATCATGCCTTTCATGATCCATAAACACATAATTTTTATCAAGCTCAAAAATAATAGGATCAAAACTTTCAAACTCACTTTTATCAATAATGTAACAAGATGATTGATCAATCTCAAAAGATATGGGACTCCTAGATGAAGTCAAGACCTCTCCAATCCCATTTTCATTAGTAGTACAATTAATATTATCAAGTAACATAGGACCATCATCTAGAGATTTATCATAAACATTTGCCAAGCAAAACTCTTTAGTACCATGCATTTCGACATCAGGCACAAACAAAGCTTTATCATAAGATTTATCAAAGTAGCATGGATTATCATAGATAACAGTAGCATAATTATTCTCACAAGTTTTACTCATAGGTACTATTTTAAGAGAATCCACAGGAACATAACATTCATCCTCCTTTGGTAATCATGGAGGACAATCAAATAGTGTAAGAGATAAAGAGTTACTCTCATTAGAAGGTTGGCATGGGTAGCTAATCCATTCTTCCTCCTTTTGTTCATCACTCTCCTCTTCTTTTTCATCCAATGAGCTTTCAGGTTCATCGATTTCCTCCTCTTTTTCATCCAATGAGCTTTCAGGTTTATCAATTTCTTCTTCCACTGGTTCCTGCAAATTGTGAGTGAATTCTTGTGCATTAATGAGTCTCTCTTTATAATCAATGATATAAGGATTATCACTGTAGCTTTCTATGCAAAAATTAAGGATAGAAGAGACATAATCTTTAAGGTCCTTACAAACAGCACAAGTTTCATAATTTTTAGACATGAAGGATTCTATCTCAGAGGTTCCCATAAACAAGACAAATTGTTCTACCTCTTCGAACCCAAGATGAATATAGCTATTCCAATTATAGTTCTTAATTAAAAATTCCTCACTAAAGCCACATTGAAATTTAAGATGTTTAGTATCCTGTTGAGAGCAACAGTTTATATCATGGCGTTTAAGCAAGATTTTAGCAATTGTATTCAATTTTTCTATCACAGCACTCATAACTTTACCCGTTCTTGATTCTCTATAATTATTATATAATTCAATAAGCTCCAAATAGGTTGTAGGTTTTCCCATAGCAACAGTTTTTAATTTTTCGGTTTTTCAAATTTTTATGGATTTTCGGGTATATGAGGAAAATAAAACAAGACAAAAACAAACTAGGCAAAAGTAAACTAAGCAAAATAATACTAGACAGAAATAAACTAAGCACAAATAAACTAGACAAAAGTAAACTAAGCAAAACAAAATAAAATAAAACAGAGAGAGAGGTAGAGTGTACTCCCCGGGTGAACTTATGAGTAGAGCTATGCCCCCGGCAACGGCGCCGAGAAAATAGTCTTGATAACCCACAAGTATAGGGGATCGCAATAGTCTTCGAGGGAAGTAAAACCCAAATTTATTGATTCGACACAAGGGGAGGTAAAGAATACTTATAAGCCTTAACAAGCTGAGTTGTCAATTCAAGTGCACACTGGAAAAGCACTAGTAACAGGGGTGATTTGAAAGCAGAAGTAATATGAGAGCAGTAGTAACATTAACACAGCAGCAGTAGCAGTAATATGAGAGCAATGGCACCAGAAAATAGTTGATATTACTTCCAATGACATATAGGAACGAGTATATGATGATGAGAGATGGACCGGGGTTCCCAGCTATCTACACTAGTGGTAACTCTCCAATAACAAGTGTTGGGTGAACAAATTACAGTTGGACAATTGATAGGATTGAAATAGCATTAAGACAGAACATCAAGATTATTAATCATGTAGGCATGTTTTCCATATATAGTCATACATGCTCGCAATGAGAAACTTGTACAACATCTTTTGTCCTATGATAACCCACAAGTATAGGGGATCGCAGCAGTCTTCGCGGGTAGTAAAACCCAATTTATTGATTCAACACAAGGGGAGACAAAGAATACTTGAAAGCCTTAACAGCAGAGTTGTCAATTCAGCTGCACCGGAAACGAGACTTGCTCGCAAGAGTTTATCAGATGGTAACAGTTTTATAGCGATAGCAGTAGTGAAATAACAGCAGCAGAGTAACGAGACAGCAGTAGTGATTATAGTAAACAAGCAGGATTAAAATACCGTAGGCACGGGGACGGATAACGGGCGTTGCATGGATGTGAGAAACTCATGTAACAATCAAGCGGGGCATTTGCCAGATAATAATAAAACGGTGTCTAAGTACAAAGCAATCAATAGGCATGTGTTCCAATTATAGTCGTACGTGCTCGCAATGAGAAACTTGCACAACATCTTTTGTCCTACCAGCCGGTGGCATCCGGGCCTCAAGGGAATCTACTGGATATTAAGGCACTCCTTTTAATAGAGCACCGGAGCAAAGCATTAACACTCCGTGAACACATGTGATCCTCACATCACTACCATCCCCTCTGGTTGTCCCGATTTCTGTCACTTCGGGGCCATTGGTTCCGGACAGCGACATGTGTATACAACTTGCAGGTAAGACCATAAACAATGAATATCATGATGAAATAATAACATGTTCAGATCTGAGATCATGGCACTCGGACCCTAGTGACAAGCATTAAGCATAACAAGTTGCAACAATATCATCAAAGTACCAATTACGGACACTAGGCACTATGCCCTAACAATCTTACACTATTACATGACCAATCTCATCCAATCCCTACCATCCCCTTCAGCCTACAGCGGGGGAATTACTCACACATGGATGGGGGAAACATGGCTGGTCGATGGAGAGGCGTCGGTGGTGATGATGGCGATGATCTCCTCCAATTCCCCGTCCCGGCGGAGTGCCAGAACGGAGACTTCTGGCTCCCGAGACGGAGTTTCGCGATGTGGCGGCGTTCTGGAGGGTTTCTCGCGACTTCGACTTCTTTCCGTGCGTTTTTAGGTCGGGGGCGATAAGTAGTCCGAAGGAGGGCGTCGGAGGCCGGCCGAGGGGGCCACACGCTAGGGCCGCGCGCCCCCCTCCTGGGCCGCGCCGCCCTAGGGTGTGGGGCCCTCGGGCCTCCCCCTGACTTGCCCTTCTGGCTCCGTAAGTATTCTGGGAAAATAGGGCCTTCTGTATAAATTCCGAGGTTTTTCCTGAAAGTTGGATTTCTCGCACAAAACGAGACACCGAACAGCTTCGCTGAAAACAGCGTTAGTCCGTGTTAGTTGCATCCAAAATACACAAATTAGAGGCAAAACAACAGCAAAAGTGTTCGGGAAAGTAGATACGTTTTGGACGTATCAACTCCCCCAAGCTTAGCTTATTGCTTGTCCTCAAGCAATTCAGCTTAACAACCGAGCGATAAAAGAACTTTCACGAACACATTTGTTCATATGATGTAAATATTCTCATGCTATGGCTAACACTTAGGCAGTTCATAATAAGATACATGCAAATAAGATCATCTAATAGCTATATCAATCATGGAAAGGTACCAACAATTAATAATAAGCATCATGAATCATGTATATAAGCAGGATTGCAATGTTCATAAAAGAGTATGATAGAGTGGTATCTCGCTTGCCCATATTTGATCAACAAAACATAAATGCTCGAGCACCTCCGAAGTTCATAGAAAGACTAGAAATAGTGATTGTCAAAGATAAAAGCATCAAAGTTATACCACAATCAATCATATTTTGAGACAAGCATATTATACTAAGAATGACAGTTGTGCTCTCAAGAAAGTGCTCAAAGAAAGGATGGAGACACAACATAAAAGTAAAAGATTGACCCTTCGCAGAGGGAAGCAGGGATTAACATGCGCTAGAGCTTTTCATTTTTGAAACAGGAGTAAAATTATTTTGAGAGGTGTTTGTTGTTGTCAACGAATGGTAATGGGTACACCAACTACCTCACCAACCGGACTTTCAAGAGCGGCTCCCATGAAGGACGTTATCTCTACCAGCAAGGTAGATCATCCCTCTTCTCTTTTGTTTACACATGTATTTTAGTTTCATTATGGGTGACACTCCCCCAACCTTTGCTTACACAAGCCATGGCTAACCGAATCCTCAGGTGCCTTCCAACAATCACATACCATGGAGGAGTGTCTATTTGCAAAATTAAGTTGCTTATCGATGAATCGGAGCAAAACATGTGAAGAGAATTATTAGTGAAAGTTGATTAATCGGGCCGGGAACCCCATTGCCGCTCTTTTTGCAAAATTATTGGATAAGCGGATGTGCCACTAGTCCATATGAAAATCCGTCAAGAGTAAATGACAAGGTTGAAAGTTAAACACCACATACTTCCTCATGAGCTATGAAACATTAACACAAATTGAGAAGCATTTTGTAGGTTTTAAAGGTAGCACATGAGAATTTACTTGGAATGGTTTGAAATGCCATGCATAGGTATTTATGGTGGACACTCTGGAATAACTTGGTTTTCATGTGTTTGGAAGCACGAGCAGCGTTCCCGCTCAGTACAAGTGAAGGCTAGCAAAAGACTAGGGAGCGACAAATCAAGAGAGCAAGAATCGTCATAATCATGCTTGCGGCAAAATAAATTAACCGAGGCATAAAAGTGATACAAGAACTCGAAGCAATGTAAATCATCGAGGCTTAATTGACTTTTGTTCAGTCATATGCATGCGTGAGCATGTGCCAAGTTAATTCAAACGAATTATTCAGAGGAGGATACCACAATATCATACCTATCTATGAATAAAACAATGCAAGCAAACATCCATGACATGCTACTCATATTAATAAATTGGAGCTAAACATGAGAGATCATGAACTACTAGACTTTCTTAAATGACATATACCTCACATGAACCAACTAAGCATGCTCACATGGATGAGTATATGTACAAAAATGGAAACAAATAGAGTTCATACCAGCCTCTCACCACAATCAGATTGTCGAATATCGTCATTATTGCTTTTTCACTTGTGTAGCTTGGATAATATGAAATGAAAACCACGCTCCAGCCACCGAAGACCATTGAACTCATAATGAACTTTACAAACCAAAGAAGAACAGCAAATATTTTTGGTGTTTTTGAATTTGAGAACAAGAACAAAAGGAAACAAGCAAACAAAGCAAAATCTTTTTGGGTTTTCTTATAGCAAACTAGCAATAGCAAATAAAGCGAAGCAAATGCAAGAAACCAAGATAAATAAATGGTGAAGAGAAACAACATAAATATTTTTGGTCTTTTTGTGTTTTAGGAAGGAAACAAATGAAAACTAAAAGAAACACAGAAGAGCAAGATGGCAGAAATCTGCCAAAACTTGACAGCAGTACAGAAATCGATTTTTACAAAAATCTTCCGTGGCTCAGCTCGAAAAGTGTTCAACTAATGAAAGTTACATAACAACCTGGGGAACATGCACAAAAATTTTCAGCTCAAAATAACGTTCTGGCTGTGCGCACGAATTTTTTTTGTAACAGTCCAGAATCTGTTTTCAGGCAGCACTTTCCCAAATATCATCTCCCTCTCATTAGAAAACCACTCAAAGAAACTAAACAAGTATGTACAAGTATCCAGCAACCATAATATGCAAAGAATGAGTGATGCCGGTATACCTCCCCCAAGCTTAGGCTTTTGACTCTTCTTGATCACATTATATCACCCTTCTCTCTTGACCCTTAAAAACTTCTGCCACACCAAACTTCTCATAAACTTCATTAGAGGGTTTAGTACTCAAAAACTTTAATCCACTTTAGTCCTGTAGTGACACATTGCAAGAACTCAATAAAACATTAGCTATAGCTCTGCACGTCTAGAAAGCCTTGCTTAAAGTCCACAAGAGACAATGCAAAAAACAGAGACAGAATCTGCCAAAACAGAACAGCCAGTAAAGATGAATTTTAAAGAGGTACTTCCGTTGCTCAAATCAGAAAACTCAAAACTAATGAAAGTTGCGTACATATCTGAGTATCACTCACGTAAATTGGCAGATTTTTCTGAATTACCTACAGAGAACCCTACCCAAATTCGTGACAGCAAGAAATCTGTTTCTGTGCAGAAATCCAAATCTAGCATCAACCTTCTATTAGAGACTTTACTTAGCACAATAATGCAATAAAGTAAAGATACAAATGTATTGCTACAGTAAGTAAAATAAGTAGAGGAAGAAAGAGATGTTGTTTACCTCCTCTATGCATATAAAAAGTATTTGTTAACAAGGTTGATCAAGTCTTGCCACCAAATAAATTTTACATAGCATAAGAAGAAATAAACCTCAAATCAATCATGTTACCTTGAATTGTATTGATATGGATCCAATCACAAGAGTTTGATATTCTTCTTTAAGCTCATATATTGGACAATCGATAGTTCCGACTTTGATAGTTCTCACGTTAGAAATAGTATTAACTCCACATGCTTTTTCAATCCTCTTGGGGAAATAGACGGTATGCTCCCTATCATCAACATTGAAAGTAACCTTTCCTTTATTGCAATCAATAACAGCCCCTGCGGTGTTAAGAAAAGGTCTCCCAAGAATAATAGACATATTATCATCTTCAAGCATTTCCAACACAACAAAATCAGCTAAATCAAGCAGCTTATTAGTAACTTGAACAGGAACATCCTCACATATACCAACAGGAATAGCAAGAGATTTATCAGCCATTTGCAAAGATATATCAATAGGTATCAACTTATCTAAGTAAAGTCTCTTATAAAGAGAAAAAGGCATAACACTAACACCGGCTCCCAAGTCACATAGAGCAGTTTTAACATAATTATTCTTAATAGAACAAGGAATAGTAGGTATACCTGGGTCGCCCAACTTCTTTGGAACTTTTCCATTGAAAGAGTAATTAGCAAGCATAGTGGAAACTTCCTCATTGGGGATTTTACTTTTGTTAGTAACAATATCTTTCATATACTTTGAATAAGGAGGCAATTTAATAGCATCAGTCAAAGGGATTTGCAAGAATAAAGGTTTCATCCAATCACAAAATTTATTATAGTGTTCTTCTTCCTTTGATTTTAGTTTCTTAGCAGGAAAAGGCATTTGCTTTTGAACCCAAGGTTCCCTTTCATTACCATGTTTCTTAGCAATAAAATCTTCTTTAGTATACTTTTTATTTTTATCTTACTTTTCAGGTTCTTCTTCAACTTCTTCTTTATCAGAAACATCATTCTTATCATTACCATTATTATTATCATGTTCATTACCACTTTCGGTTTCAAGCATCGAAATAGAAATACTATTAGGATCATTAACGTGTTCGAAGGATTCTACAACATTTTTATGTTTCTTCTTCTTTTTCTTAGAAGGAGCACTAGGTTCAATGCGTTGAGAATCTTGTTCAATTCTTTTGGGATGCCCTTCGAGGATATAGAGGATCCCGGGTAGAGACACCACCTCTAGTTGTTACTTCATAAGCATGTTTCTCTTTAGAATTATTTTTTAATAAGTCATTTTGCACTTTAGTGAGTTGATCAATTTGAGTTTGAACCATTTGAAAATGTTTAACAAGCATCTTAACATCATTGGAGGTTCTCTCCACAATATCATGCAAATTGCTAATAGCTTGAGAATTTTCCATTAGATGATTCTCTACTCTCATATTAAAATTTTCTTGCTTAACAATATAATTATCAAACTCATCTAAGCATTGCGCAGAGGTTTTGAATACGGAATATCTTCCCTAGTAAAGCGCCGAAGGGAGTTTACCTCAATCATGGATGAAGGGGGAATTATCTCACATATATCTTCTATGGGAGGTAGATTCTTCACATCTTCAGATTTAATACCTTTCTCCTTGAGAGACTTCTTGGCTTCCCTCATATCTTCATCATTCAATTTAATTAAACCCCTCTTCTTCAATATTGGCGTTGGAGTTGGTTCAGTGCGTAGTCCAATCATCATGATTCCGGCCTATTTTAGCCAATAATTCTTCGAGCTTCGTCCGGAGTTCTTTTCCTGAAAACACAACCAGCACAACTATCCAAATATGCCCTAGACTCAATGGTTAGTCCACTATAAAATATATCAATTAAATCATTCTTTTCTAAATCATGTCCATGTCGAGCTCTGATAAGAGAACAAAATCTTGCCCAAGCCTCAGGCAATTTCTCTTCATCTCCCTGGTCAAATCTATAAATTTTCTGTAAAGCAACATGTTGAGTACTAGCAGGAAAGTATTTTCGAAAGAAAACATCACGCAAATCAGTTGGACTTTTAATAGAACCAGGAGGCAAATTATTATACCAAGTTTTAGCATCATCATTTAATGAGAAAGGAAAAATTTTAGCGAAAAAATAAGTACGCATCTTGATATCATCAGAAAACAAGCTACTCATAGAAGAAAGTTCAATCATGTGTTCTACAGCACTTTCTTTTTCAGTACCACAAAAGGGTGCTTTCTCTACAATAGCTATATGAGATAGATCAAGAGAAAAATCATCATCTTTATCCTTAATGCATAAAGGAGATGTGGCAAATTTAGGATCAGGAGATAACTTATGTCTAACAGTATATTGTTTGAGAAACTTTTTAATTTTACTTGCATCAGCAGTAGCATTGCATCTATTAATTAAATCATCATTAAGCTCCACATAATCTTCATCAGGATCATCACTAGAATAATCAAGTTCAGGTGAATTAACGAGTGTAGTAGCATCAGGAGTTTCAAGTATTTTCAATTTGTCTAGACCTAGCAATTGTACCATCTAGAAAGGATCCCAATGAACCACTATCATCAAGCACAGCAGAAACATTATCAATATCATAAGAGTTTTCAGATTCAGCAGAAGTACCAGCAAGTGAAGCTTGTGGCGGTGAAACAAGTTTATCAATCACAGATGGTGAATCAAGAGCAAGCAGAGGTACTCGCAGTTGTACCTTTTCTTGTAGTGGATGGTAATATGGCGACTTTAGGATCGCGAGTTTTACCCATGATGGAGAATTTGCAGTGAACAATATCAATCCAAGTGAACTTCCAAATAAAGCTATGCTCCCCGGCAACGGCGCCGTGAAAACGGTCTTGATAACCCACAAGTATAGGGGATCGCAGCGAGTCTTCGCGGGTAGTAAAACCCCATTTATTGATTCGACACAAGGGGAGACAAAGAATACTTGAAAGCCTTAACAGCAGAGTTGTCAATTCAGCTGCACCTGGAAACAGACTTGCTCGCAAGAGTTTATCAGTAGTAACAGTTTTATAGCAGTAGCAGTAGTGAAATAACAGCAGCAGAGTAACAGAAACAGCAGTAGTGATTATAGTAAACAGCAGGATTAAAATACTGTAGGCACGGGGACGGATAACGGGCGTTGCATGGATGAGAGAAACTCATGTAACAATCAAGCAGGGCATTTGCAGATAATAATAAAACGGTGTCTAAGTACAAAGCAATCAATAGGCATGTGTTCCAATTATAGTCGTACGTGCTCGCAATGAGAAACTTGCACAACATCTTTTGTCCTACCAGCCGGTGGCAGCCGGGCCTCAAGGGAATCAACTGGATATTAAGGCACTCCTTTTAATAGAGCACCGGAGCAAAGCATTAACACTCCGTGAACACATGTGATCCTCACATCACTACCATCCCCTCCGGTTGTCCCGATTTCGTCACTTCGGGGCCATTGGTTCCGGACGACGACATGTGTATACAACTTGCGGAGTAAGACCATAAACAATGAATATCATGATGAAATAATAACATGTTCAGATCTGAGATCATGGCACTCGGGCCCTAGTGACAAGCATTAAGCATAACAAGTTGCAACAATATCATCAAAGTACCAATTACGGACACTAGGCACTATGCCCTAACAATCTTACACTATTACATGACCAATCTCATCCAATCCCTACCATCCCCTTCAGCCTACGAGCGGGGGAATTACTCACACATGGATGGGGGAAACATGGCTGGTCGATGGAGAGGCGTCGGTGGTGATGATGGCGATGATCTCCTCCAATTCCCCGTCCCGGCGGAGTGCCAGAACGGAGACTTCTGGCTCCCGAGACGGAGTTTCGCGATGTGGCGGCGTTCTGGAGGGTTTCTCGCGACTTCGACTTCTTTCCGTGCGTTTTTAGGTCGAGGGCGATAAGTAGTCCGAAGGAGGGCGTCGGAGGCCGGCCGAGGGGGCCACACGCTAGGGCCGCGCGCCCCCCTCCTGGGCCGCGCCGCCCTAGGGTGTGGGGCCCTCGGGCCTCCCCCTGACTTGCCCTTCTGGCTTCGTAAGTATTCTGGGAAAATAGGGCCTTCTGTATAAATTCCGAGGTTTTTCCTGAAAGTTGGATTTCTACACAAAAACGAGACACCAGAACAGTTCTGCTGAAAACAGCGTTAGTCCGTGTTAGTTGCATCCAAAATACACAAATTAGAGGCAAAACAACAGCAAAAGTGTTCGGGAAAGTAGATACGTTTTGGACGTATCATCCTACCAGCCGGTGGCAGCCGGGCCTCTAGGGAATCTACTGGAAATTAAGGTACACCTTTTAATAGAGCACCGGAGCAAAATATTAACACTCCGTGAAAACATGTGATCCTCATATCTAAGCCTTCCCCTCCAGTTATCCCAGTTGCTGTCACTCCGGGGCCTCGGGTTCCGGACATAGACATGTGCAAACAACTTGTAGATACAATCTAAGCAATAAGTATAGAGCTTAAATCTAAGATCATGCCACTCGGGCCCTAGTGACAAGCATTAAACACAACAAGATTGCAGCAACAATAACTTCACAAACTTTATAGATAGACTAATCATAATGTAACAATCCATCGGATCCCAACAAACACAACACCGATTACATCAGATGAATCTCAATCATGTAAGGCAGCTCACGAGATCATTTTATTGAAGTACATGGGGGAGAGAGTACCAACTAGCTACAGCTAGAACCCATAGTCCATGGGGGAACTACTCACAGAGCATGATGGAGGCGGTGGCGTCGATGGAGATGGCTTCCGGGGGCACTTCCCCGTCCCGACAGGGTGCCGGAACAGAGACTTTTGTCCCCCGAATTGGAGTTTCGCGATGGTGGCGGCGCCCCTGGAGTCTTTCTGGAGTTTCGTCAATTGGTATCGCGTTTTTAGGTCGAAAGTGGTCTTATAGGCGAAGAGGCGGCGCAGGAGGGGCACCAGGGCGCCCTCCCCATAGGCCGGCGCGGCCAGGGGCCTGCCCGCGCGGCCCTGTGGTGTGGGGGCCCTGGGCCTCCTCTCCGTCTCCCCTTCGGTGTCCTGGTCCGTCTCGGTGAATTATGATGTTTGGTCTTTGTTTCGTCGAATTCCGAGAATATTGCCCGAACAGCCTTTCTGGAACCAAAAACAGCAGAAAACAGGAACTGGCACTTCGGCATCTTGTTAATAGGTTAGTTCCGGAAAATGCATGAAATCATTATAAAGTGCGAGCAAAACATGTAGGTAATGTCATAAAACGAGCATGGAACATCAGAAATTATGGATACGTTGGAGACGTATCAGGGTCCAATAGTTTCATGTCCTTATCTATATCGGCTCTGAAGGATGTCGTAACGGAAGGACCGGCTTCCACTATGAGCGCGGGGATCGATTGTTTTTTCTGTTCCCCGAGCTGGGAAACTTGTTTCCCGCATTTTTTACTTGCTTCTTTCTTCTCCACCATGGCTTTTTCCAATAATTCTTCTTGCCTACGAAATTCACGTCCATAGTCGTCTGGCAGATTCTGCTGGATTTGGGACGGTGTCGTCAAAAAACCTTAGCCCGCTTCTTTTGATTCTCAGTAAATACCGGCTTGGGCTCATGCTCTTTTTTCGCCTTGACTTCCGCCTTCCATTTCTCATGGTGAGCAGCCATGGCCGCATCGGTTTCCTCGATACTAAGTTCCCAACGTCTCGGGAGAAGAGACTTCAATGATGGCATTGGTACCCTTGTGGTCTTAGGTACATAAGGCTCCGGGTTAATAGGCCAGGAGGCGGTTGCCTTGCTGTCCTTCGTAACCCCTGCTTCTTCTTCTTTGCCGGAGGTGGATTGGGTGGCGGCGTACCCACCGGAGGCGGACTGGGGGCGGCGGTTGCTTACCCGCCGGAGGTGGATTGGGGGCCGGCGTCGGCTGACGTGAAGGAGGTGGATTGGGGGGCGGCGTCGGCTGACGTGAAGGAGGTGTAGGTGGACCACCACCACCACCGGAGGGGGTGGACTTGTTGGGTGATTCCTCGGGGTCGGTGGCCTTGGCGCCTCGCCTGGAAACTTGATGTACTTCTTTTTCCATGGAACGATTTTGCGCTTGACATCTCGAAGTCTCACATCCCCTTCGGGTGTAGCATAGTCAATCTCCAGGTCCTCACACCCTTGGACTATGTCATCCACCGTGACACGTGCATAGCCATCTGCAATGGGTTTGTTGTGGTGGAGTGCTCCAGGTTTACAAGGTAAAGCGGTGCCAATCGCCACCTTCATGGAAATGTTCCCCATTGGATAATGCAGCTCACATTCTTTCATGTCCTGTACATCGTCCACGGGGTAGCGAGGCTCCGGTGCACCAATATCGATCGTAGGTGCATTAGCACCAGTCAGGGCCAAGGGCGCACTAGCACAAGCCGGGGCCTCCGTGGAAGCCACACTGCTTCTTCGCTGCTGGCTTCCGACATCCGCTGCACGATCTTCATGCGGCCCTTCCGATCTGTCTTTTACTAGTTCCTGCACCATCTGCTTCACCTCTAATAGTTCCATTTCCATCCTCCCCATACGATCTGCATCCCTTTCCGTCTTTCTCTTACGACTTTTGTAATTGTACAGGTCATTGTCCTGGGGAAACCCTTGTTTCCACGGAATGGCGCCTTTGCCTCGTACACGTCCTAGGTGTTCAGGATTCCCGAGGGCTATTGTCAGCACGTCATTCTCTCTGTTGAACTTGATCTTCCCCGCTTGAGCTTCGACCATTGCTTTAATAAGGGCGGCGGTGGGAGTAAATACTTTCTTCCGGTGAACACAACTCCCTGTCTCCGGGTCTAGCGATCCCCCATGCCCGTACCACCAGATTTTGGTCCGTGGGTCCCATCCCTCTGTACCTAGAGGGATTCCTCGCTCCCTCAGGTCGTTCTCCATCTTCTCCCACTTAGGCTCTGAAGTGCGGTATCCTCCTGGCCCCATAATATGATAGTACTCTTTCTTAGCCGCATTTGCCTTATTTTTTACGATATGGCCTTGAAATGCTCCGATTGCTTTTGCTTCACAAATTCGGGCCAAACATCTTTCAATTTCTCATACTGTCCTGTGAAATCTGGAGTCTTTTTCTGCGAGACATAGTCACTGGCTAAATTTTTCTTGAAGTTCTGGAATGCTTCGGCCATCTTCTTAAGAGCGAACTCTTTGACTAGCCTCCTCCTCTTACGTCCACCCGGAAGCACGTAACACTCTTCATCGTGTTTGTTGAATTCCGGAGGTAGAATGAAATGTTCCATAAGTTTTCTCCAACAATCCTTTTTCATTCTCTTGTTGACAAAACTGAAACCAACACGTGCCTTCTTTGGCTCATTCCATTCCTGGAGGGTGATCGGGACGTTGTCTCTAACAACCACTCCGCATTGGTTGATATACTTTGTATAGTGCTATTTGGGCTCCAACGGCCTGCCTTGTTCATCGACATCATCGATGGTCAATGTTTCTCCTTGTTTCATCGTTTGGGTTTTGCCACGCGGCTTTGTACTCGATTTTCTCGATGATCCAGAGGGCTAAAAAAAAGAAAGAGAGTGGCGTTAATACATATTTATTCAAATCAGTAAATTTGTATCACCAGAAGCTCAATGTATATATATACCTCACCGGAGGTGGCTGCTTGCAATTCGAGATTGTTGCTTGCCGTTTGCCCTCCGGCAAACGTGTCAACAATGTCCATGCCTTCTTCATCACCTTGACCTTCACCTTCACCGTCAAGGTTTAGATAAGAAGAAACATTGTCTCCTTCATCTTCTTCCGGCACATAAGGAATATCACCGTTTATGATGACAGTTATATGTGCTTCAGCTTCCTCGTCATAGTTTTCCAAAATCGGGTCTTTATCGTCCGCCATATGTCACTCCATAAGACATGTAGTAAAAACTAATTAAGTAATGGAAAAGAGAGAGGGCGGCGAGGAGGGCACGTATTACCTGCTCTGCTGTGAGCTAAAGAGAGAGGGCGGCGACGCTCGATCTGCGAGCGGGCGGCTCTACGACGAGGACAGCGAGGCGCCGGCAACTGCTGCGGAGAGGGCGACGGCGTTCAATCTGCAAGCGGGCGGCTCTATGACGAGGGCGGCGAGGCGCCGGCGACTGCTGCGGCGAGGGTTGCGAGGGCCCGGGGGAGACTCCGGCGACTACTGTAACAATTAACAATATTAATTAGAGTCTTCATTAAAATATAGAACTATTTTTATAAGTTGTAATATATAGAACTATTTTTTAAGTTGCAATATACTTAGAACTATTTTTAGTTTACAAAATTTAGTTTACAAAATTTAGTTACAATTTTAATTAACAAATTTTAAGTTTACAAAATTTAGTTACAATATACTTAGAACTATTTTTAAGTTACAATTTTAATTAACAAATTTTAATTTACAATTTTAAGTTTACAAAATTTAGTTACAATATAGTTAGGACTATTTTTAATTTAAGTTACAGTTTAGTTTAACAAATCTTAAGTTAAAATTTAAAGTTTACAAAATTTTAAGTTTAGAGTTTTAACTAACAAATTTTAAGTTACAATTTTAAAAAAATTAACAGAGAGAGCGCCGGCCGGGGCGCTCTCTCTGTTTCTGCTCGTGTGCTCGGCGGCGCGGCGCGCGGGGACACGACGGCGAGGCGATGCGGGGAGACGACTCGTACGGCGGCGGCGACAGGCAGCCTGACGGCGCTCTTCGTCGGTTTGATCGGCGCCTGCGTCTTCGAGGGAAGGAGAAGTGAACCACAGGGGCCGTGCGCGCGTATTTATATTTTCGACCTTTAGTCGCGGTTGGTGACACCAACCGCGACTAAAGAGTTTTTTCTAGAATTAATTCATTTCAAAATCAGAAAAATACAAATAATATATCAAAATTATCAGAAAAATAAAAACAATTCATTTGAAAATAAGAAAAATACAATTAGTATATCAAAATATTCAAAAAAAGTAATTCATTTCAAAATCAGAAAAATACAAATAATATATCAAAATATTTAGAAAAAATAATTCATTTCAAATCAGAAAAATACAAATAATATATCAAAATATTCAGAAAAATAAAACGTATTCATTGCAAATCAGAAAATTACAAATAATATATCAAAATATTCAGAAAAATAAAACTTATTCATCTCAAAATTAGAAAAATACAAATAATATATCAAAATATTCAGAAAAAAATAAATTCATTTCCGCCTCTGTCTTCCCCCGCTTCCTGTCTTCCCGCCATTCCGCCAATTCTTCCCACCATTGCTTCCCGCCTCTGTCTTCCCCCACCTCCTATCTTCCCTCCATTTCTCTCCCCGCTTCCCGCCATTTCTTTCCGCATCTGTCTTCTCGCCTCCTGTCTTCCCGCCCCCCGCTTCCCGTCATTTCTTCCCGCCTCTGTCTTCCCGCCTCTATCTTCTCACTATATATATGTAGCCCGGCTTGACCAGCATTATCACATCTCTACATTCTCTCATCACTCTCTCATGGCTTCCACCATACCCACTCTAACCTACCAGCAGGTGGAAAAGCTTTGCGCCTCGAACTACCCTTGCCCACCGGGCTACCGCGTCCCCGCCGGCTGAAGCCTAAGCACCGGAGGCGTGCCGGTCCCTCCCGTCCCTCAGTGTACTGCACTCCGGGCGGTCATCATGAACCACTACCACCTCGACCTCATGCCGGAGCAACAGATGAATCCCCGTTGGCATCCCGACAACCAGCAGACATGGGACGCCTTTTTCATCAATCGGCGTGAGAGGGTGCTCGCCAGGTATGAGGAGGACGGTCTGCCTCCTGGGAACTTCCAGGAGGCCGGCCGTCGGCTATGGTGGGGCGGCCGGACTCTACAGAGCAACATGGACTACATCACGGCCGGCGATATCCCCCGCCTGCACTACCCTCAGTACAAGTCAAGGTTCAAGCCACGAGCGCCGCCCGACGACAGCGACGGCAGCGACGACGATGGCGGCAACTTAGAAGGCGACGACTACCAGTACAACGACGTCGACTATGAAGACTACGAGTATGCATATTATAGGCCTAGGCAGGAGTATGACTAAATCACTCCAACATTCCAAGATGTACACCTAGGCCTAGGCATGTCCTTCACATCATTGGATGTAGTTCAAATTTCATGTATCATCAGTGGTATCTCGAATCAATCAAATCATTCGAAAATCGATACCAAACACATCAAAGATAATATAATTCACATAATCCATACAAAGTTTGGAACAAATTTTCCTCAACAAAGTTTGGTACAATAAATTATTACACATCATTTCTTCCCTTGTGTCCCTTGCTTACGATTGTGCCGTAACTATGGAGCATCCTCATCATTTAATCTAATGCTTGGGTCAGTGTTCACTTTGAAGGGTGGAATTTCACCAAACATATTATAATCTTCTGACATGTCTGTCTTGTCCTCCACTCCCACTATGTTTCTTTTCCTTGAAAGAACTATGTGGCGCTTTGGATCATCGCATGATGTACTCGTTTTCTTATCTTTCCTTTTCATCGGTTTGCTACTCATGTCCTTCACATAGAAAACCTGAGCGATATCTTTGTCTAGAACGAATGGTTTGTCAAGGTAACCAAGAGTATTGAAATCCACCATTGTCATTCCGTATTGCTCGTCCACCTTTAACCCACCTCCTGTTAGCTTGAACCATTTGCACCGGAACATAGGGACCTTAAAGGAGGGTCCATAGTCAAGTTCCCATATCTCCTCTATGTAACCATAATATGTGACCTTTTTCCCATTTTCGGTTGCTGCATCAAAGCGGACACCACTGTTTTGGTTGGTACTCTTTTTATATTGGGCGATCGTGTAAAATGTATTCCCATTTATCTCGTACCCTTGGAAAGTAGATATAGTCGAAGATGGTGACTTGGCCAACATATACATCTGATCTCTGATGTCCCACAAGTATAGGGGATCGTGTGTAGCCTTTTCGATAAGTAAGAGTGTCGAACCCAACGAGGAGCTAAAGGTAGGATAAACATTCTCTCAAGTTCTATCAACCACTGATACAACTCTACGCACACTAAGCGTTTGCAATATCTAGGAAATAAAACTAGAGCGATAACGGGTATGAGAGGTGACTTTGCAGAACAATAAAATACACGGAATAAATGTTAGTGCTGCAGCAATAAAACAAACTAAACTAACAATACCATGAGTGTGGAAAGGCGGTGGTAATAGAGATGGCTTTGTCCAAGATCAATTAGTGAAGATCTTGGGTTCAATGTCTTCGATGCAGCTTTCTATGTAGGAGAGGCTAAATATACATGCTCTCCCTCCGGGATTACAAGTACTATATGATTGGCTTGCTAGCAAACATCCGTAAATACTAGCAAGCATTAAGGTTTCCCCAACCATAGCCTTAAGTAAATGGTCCTCTTACTCCCATACATGCAACTATCCGGTTCGCGTCCTTAGGTTTCCGTCACTCCGTGAGAACTTCCCCCTTCTAGTATACAAGTACTACCAACCCTATGGTGCTTGATCCATGCGCGCACAAATATAATGGGCACCAAGGATGGTAACATATCAACATACAACTCTAATGAACCAAAGAGAAACAACCAATCAATCAAAGAACAAATAAACTATGGCAACATGACATAGATCATAGGATTATAACTTATAGCATCAAACACCATGGTTACATAGGGCGGTACAGAGGTTTGTGAGAGGATGGACCACTGAATAAAATGAGGAGTTGGTGATGGAGATGGCGGTGAAGACGTTGGAGGGCTTGATACGTCTCCAACGTATCTATAATTTCTGATGTTCCATGCTAGTTTTATGACAATACCTACATGTTTTGCTCACACTTTATAATATTTTTATGAGTTTTACGAAACTAACCTATTAACAAGATGCCACAGTGCCAGTTCCTGTTTTTTGTTGTTTTTGGTTCCAGAAAGGTTGTTCAGGCAATATTCTCGGAATTCGAAGAAACGAAGACCAAATATCTTATTTTTCCCGGAAGGTTCCACAACACTGAAGGAGAGTCGGAGGTGGGCCAGGGGGCCACCACACCACACCTGGGCGTGGGCCCAGGCCTGGCCGCGCCACCAGGTGAGGAGGGCGCCCTGGTGCCCCTCCTGCGCCGCCTCTTCGCCTATATAAGCCCTTGCGACCTAAAAACGCGATACCAATAGACGAAACTCGCGAGAAAGACTCCGGGGCGCCGCCGCCAGTCGCGAAACTCCAATTCGGGGGACGGAATCTCCGTTCCGACACGCCGCCGGGACGGGGAAGTGCCCCCCGAAGCCATCTCCATCGACGCCACCGCCACCATCATGCTCCGTGAGTAGTTCCCCCATGGACTACGGGTTCTAGCTGTAGCTAGGTGGTACTCGATCTCCCATGTACTTCAATACAATGATCTCATGAGCTGCCTTACATGATTGAGATCCATCTGATGTAATCGGTGTTGTGTTTGTTGGGATCCGATGGATTGTTACATTATGATTAGTCTATCTATAAAGTTTGTGAAGTCATTGTTGTTGCAACTTGTTATGCTTAATGCTTGTCACTAGGGCCCGAGTGCCATGATCTCAGATCTGAACATGTTATTGTTTCATGATGATATTCATTGTTTTATGATCTTACCTGCAAGTTGTATACACGTATTGTTGTCCGGAACCCGAGGCCCCAAAGTGACAAGAATTGGGACAACCGGAGGGGAAGGCGGTGATATGAGGATCACATGTGTTCACGGAGTGTTAATGCTTTGCTCCGGTGCTCTATTAAAAGGAGTACTGATACGTCTCAAACGTATCTATAATTTCTTATGTTCCATGCTACTTTATTGATGATACTCACATGTTTTATACACATTATATGTCATATTTATGCGTTTTCCGGAACTAACCTATTGACGAGATGCCGAAAGGCCAGTTGCTGTTTTCTCGCTGTTTTTGGTTTCGAAATCCTAGTAAGGAAATATTCTCGGAATCGGACGAAATCAATGCCCGACATCCTATTTTTCCACGAAGCTTCCGGAACACCCGAGAGCTAGCGAGAGGAGGGCCACAGGGCCACCAGATGACAGGGTGGCGCGGCCAGGGCCTGGGCCGCGCCCCCCTATTGTGTCACCGCCTCGTCAGCCCTCCGACTCCGCCTCTTCGCCTATTTAAAGGTCCCTGACCTAAATCTTTGATACGGAAAAGCCACGGTACGAGAAACCTTCGAGAGCCGCCGCCATCGCGAAGCCAAGATCTGGGGGCAGGAGTCTCTGTTCCGGCACGCCGCCGGGACGGGGAAGTGCCCCCGGAAGGCATCTCCATCGACACCACCGCCATCTTCATCAACGCTGCTGTCTCCCATGAGGAGGGAGTAGTTCCCCATCGAGGCTAAGGGTTGTACCGGTAGCTATGTGGTTAATCTCTCTCCTATGTACTTCAATACAATGATCTCATGAGCTGCCTTACATGATTGAGATTCATATGAGTTTTGTATCACAATTCATCTATGTGCTACTCTTGTGATGTTATTAAAGTAGTCTATTCCTCCTTCACGGTGTAATGGTGACGAGTGTGTGCATCGTGTAGTACTTGGCGTAGGCTATGATCATAATCTCTTGTAGGTTATGGAGTTAATTATTACTATGATAGTATTGATGTGATTTATTCCCCCTTCGTAGTGTGATGGTGACGGTGTGCATGCTATGTTAGTACTCGGTTTAAATTGCAAAGATCTATTATGCTCTAAAGGTTACTTAAATATGAATGCCGAATGTTGTGGAGCTTGTTAACTCCGGCATTGAGGTGCTCTTGTAGCCCTACACAACGAATGGTGTTCATTATCAAACAAGAGTATATGTAGCACAAAGGAAGAGAACTTATTTATTATGTGATCAATGTTGAGAGTGTCCACTAGTGAAAGTATGATCCCTAGGCCTTGTTTCCAAATACTGCAATCATCGCTTGTTCTTGTTTTACTTGCATCTTTACTTCTGCAATATTACTACCATCAACGCACGCCGGCAAGCACTTTTACGGCGCCGTTACTACTGCTCATATTCATTCATACCACTTGTATTTCACTATCTCTTCGCCGAACTAGTGCACCTATACATCCGACAAGTGTATTAGGTGTGTTGGGGACACAAGAGACTTCTTGTATCGTGATTGCGGGGTTGCTTGAGAGGGATATCTTTGTCCTCTTCCTCCCCGAGTTCGATAAACCTTGGGTGATCCACTTACGGGAAACTTGCTTGCTTGTTCTACAAACCTCTGCTCTTGGAGGCCCAACACTTGTCTACAAGAATAGAAGCACCCGTAGACATCAAGCACTTTTACGGCGCCGTTCTTGGGGAGGAAAGGTAAAAGGCACTCATACTCCGGTCCCAGGTAACTAAGTACTTTTACTCGTTGCCGTTGTGTGTGTGTTTGAAGCTATTTCCTTTAGATCCTGCAATTGCATCTTTTTGTTTCTTGTTAAACACTAGTAAGGCATAATGGAAAACATCTGTGAGCTTTTTATACTATTTCCTGAGTCAAGACATGAATGGTTTAATGCGAAAATTAAAAAACCTATGGAACCTTATTTGCATGCTAGTAGCAATGATATTAGTATGAACGCTTTGAACACCATTGTTGCTAATGATATGGAAAATTCTAAGCTTGGGGAAGCTGGTTTTGATGAGCATGACATTTTTAGTCCCCCAAGCATTGAGGAGAAAATTTACTTTGATGATACTTTGCCTCCTATATATGATGATTATAATGATAGTGGTCTTTTGGTGCCGCCTACTATGGAGAGTAAAGTTTATTATGATGATACTATACCTACTATATTTGATGATGAGAATAATAATGATATCTACTTTGTTGAATTTGCTCCCACTACAACTAATAAAATTGATTATGCTTATGTGGAGAGTAATAATTTTATGCATGAGACTCATGATAACAATGCTTTATGTGATAGTTATATTGTTGAATTTGTTCATGATGCTACTGAAAGTTATTATGAGAGAGGAAAATATGGTTTTAGAAGTTTTCATGTTACTAAAACACCTCTCTATATGCTTAAATTTTTGAAGTTACACTTGTTTTATCCTTCTATGCTTGTTGCATCATGCTTCATGAATTTGTTTATTTACAAGATTCCTATGCATAGGAAGCATGTTAGGCTTAAATTTGTTTTGAATTTGCTTTTTGATGCTCTCTTTTGCTTCAACTCTTATTTCTTGCGAGTGCATCATTAAAACTGCTGAGCCCATCTTAATGGCTATAAAGAAAGAACTTCTTGGGAGATAACCCATGTGTTTATTTTACTACAACAATTTTGTTTTATATTTGAGTCTTGGAAGTTGTTACTACTGTAGCAACCTCTCCTTATCTTATTTTATTGCATTGTTGTGCCAAGTAAGTCTTTGATAGTAAAGTCAATACTAGATTTGGATTACTGCGCAGAAACAGATTTCTTGCTGTCACGAATTTCGACCTGCCTCTCTGTAGGTAGCTCAGAAAAATCTGCCAATTTACGTGTGTGATCCTCAGGTATGTACGCAACTTGCATTCAATTTGGGCATTTTCATTTGAGCAAGTCTGGTGCCTCAATAAAATCCGTCTTTGCGGACTGTTCTGTTTTGACAGATTCTGCCTTTTATTTCGCATTGCCTGTTTTGCTGTGTTGGATGGAATTCTTTGTTCCATTAACTTCCAGTAGCTTTGGGCAATGTCCGGAAGTGTTAAGAATGATTGTGCCACCTCTGAACATGTGAAATTTTTGATTATGCACTAACCCTCTAATGAGTTTGCTTTAAGTTTGGTGTGGAGGAAGTTTTCAAGGGTCAAGAGAGGAGGATGATACAATATGATCAAGAAGAGTGAAAGGTCAAAGCTTGGGGATGCCCCCGTGGTTCATCCCTGCATATTTCAAGAAGACTCAAGCATCTAAGCTTGGGGATGCCCAAGGCATCCCCTTCTTCATCAACAATTTATCAGGTTTCTTCTCTTGAAACTATCTTTTTATTCGGTCACATCTTATGTACTTTACTTGGAACGTCTGTTTGCTTTTGTTTTGTTTGAATAAATTCATGCTTGTGTGGGAGAGAGACACGCTCCGCTTTTTCATATGAACACTGGTGTTCTTAGTTCTATCTTTAATGTTCATGGCGGAGTTGAAAACCGTTTCGTTAATTGCTATTTGGTTGGAAACAGAAAATGTTTCATGTGGTAAATGGTATAATGTCTTGAATAATGTGATACTTGGCAATTTTTGTGCTCATATAGATCATGTTTAAGCTCTTGCATCATGTACCTTGTACCTATTAATGAAGAACTACATAGAGCTTGTTAAAATTTGGTTTGCATGATTGATCTCTAGAGTCTAGATATTTTCGGGTTAAGGTGTTTGAATAACAAGGAGACAATGGAAAGTCTTATAATAGTTACAATATGTTCATATATGAGCTTTGCTGCACCTTTTATACTTGAGTTTGCTTCAAACAACCTTGCTAGCCTAGCCTTGTATTGAGAGGAATTCTTCTCGTGCATCCAAATCCTTGAACCAAATACTATGCCATTTGTGTCCACCATACCTACCTACCTACCACATGGTATTTCTCTGCCATTCCAAAGTACATTACTTGAGTGCTACCTTTAAAATTCTATTCTTTGCCTTTACAATATATAGCTCATGGGAAAATAGCCTTAAAAACTATTGTGGTGAAGAATATGTACTTATGTGTCTTATTTCTTAATAAGTTGCTTGTTGAGCGGTAACCATGTTTACGGGGACGCCATCAACTTTTACCTTTGTTGAATATCATGTGAGTTGCTATGCATGTTCGTCTTGTACGAAGTAAGGGCGGTTTTCATGATCAAATGGTTTGAGTATGCATACTTGTTAGAGAAGAACATTGGGCCGCTAACTAAAGCCATGATTCATGGTGGAAGTTTCGGTTTGGACAACTAATCCTCAATCTCTTAAGAGAAAATTAAGCTGTTGTTGAATGCTTATGCATTAAAGAGGAGTCCATTATCTGTTGTCTATGTTGTCCCGGTATGGATGTCTAAGTTGAGAATAATCAAAAGCGAGAAATCCAATGCGAGCTTTCTCCTTAGACCTTTGTACAGGCGGCATAGAGGTACCCCTTTGTGACACTTGGTTGAAACATATGCTATGCAATGATAATCCGTGTTAATCCAAGCTAATTAGGACAAGGTGCGAGCACTATTAGTATACTATGCATGAGGGTTCCAACTTATAAGATATCTTATACATAACACATATGCTTTATTACTACCGTTGACAAAATTGTTTCTTGTTTTCAAAATGAAAAGCTCTAGCACAAAAATAGTAATCCATGCTTCCCTCTGTGAAGGGCCTTTCTTCTACTTTATTGTTGAGTCAGTTTGCCTATTCTTTCTATCCAAGAAGCAAACACTTGTGTCAACTGTGTGCATTGATTCTTACATGTTTACTTATTGCACTTGTTATATTACTTTGTGTTGACAATTATCCATGAGATAAATATGTTGAAGTTGAAAGCAACCGCTGAAACTTTTATCTTCCTTTGTGTTGCTTCAATACCTTTACTTTGAATTTATTGCTTTATGAGTAACTCTTATGCAAGTCTTATTGATGCTTGTCTTGAAAGTATTATTAATGAAAAGTCTTTGCTATATGATTCACTTGTTTACTCATTATCTTCATCATTGCTTCGAATCGCTGCATTCATCTTATATGCTTTACAATAGTATGATCAAGATTATGATAGCATGTCACTTCAGAAATTATCCTTGTTATCGTTTACCTACTCGAGGGCGAGTAGGAACTAAGCTTAGGGATGCTTGATACGTCTCAAACGTATCTATAATTTCTTATGTTCCATGCTACTTTATTGATGATACTCACATGTTTTATACACATTATATGTCATATTTATGCGTTTTCGGAACTAACCTATTGACGAGATGCCGAAGGGCCGGTTCTTTGTTTTCTGCTGTTTTTGGTTTCAAAAATCCTAGTAAGGAAATATTCTCGGAATCGGACGAAATCAATGCCCAACATCCTATTTTTCCACGAAGCTTCCAGAACACCCGAGAGCCAGCAGAGGAGGGCCACAGGGCCACCGGATGACGGGGTGGCGCGGCCGGGGCACTGGGCCGCGCCCCTATTGTGTCACCGCCTCGTCAGCCCTCCGACTCCGCCTCTTCGCCTATTTAAAGGTCCCTGACCTAAATCTTCGATACGGAAAAGCCACGGTACGAGAAACCTTCGAGAGCCGCCGCCATCGCGAAGCCAAGGTGTAATATCCCAGGTTTAGAGGCAATAAAATGAGAGAACACCAAAGTGTGCATTGCATTCATGCATAGAAAATCCGGGGAATTTTCGCGCTTTCAAATAAAACTTACCACAGTAGCTGAAGTTTCACTTGACTTGCTGGAATTGAAGTCGATCATCAAGTCAAGCGCTATAAACTTCACTGTGATCTTTGCTAAACCTTGTTTTGGGTAGAGATGATTTGATCTATGGATTAGATCAAATGGAATTAGATTTACAACAACACATTCTTTAAGAATCAAACCCTAACTTATTAACACTTAAAAGTTAGCAACTACCTTTGTGTGTAAATTAATTCACTTATAAATAAGTTAAACCACAGGGTCTAAAGTGCATAAAAGCCACACATTCTTGTTTAAATCATAACTTATTAAATACATGGAATATCATAAAACTAAATCCATTTACATTACGAATTATAGTTCAAACTATTTGAATCAAACTAACTATGAGTATTTTGAAACTCATATGACCATGCCTTGGTGAAATCAAACCCAACTATCCAAAATTGAGGAATAACCTTCAACTTTAACTTTTTACCAATATTATAATGTAAATCCAATCAAATATGATATGATGACTCATCCACAATAATAAAACCATCCACATGATATTTAGTAGCAAATGCCACTTGGCTATCCAAAAATAAATCATATGAGAGGATAATCTCTATGCCATGTGGGGTGAAAATATCTACATGACTTGCTTTCCAAGCTTTGCCACCTCATGCTCAAAGGATTGCTATGGATGAGGGCATGACAACCAAGCACCTTACTCATCAAACCAAATCAAGAGTCACCACCTATGTGTCATGATACTAGAGCTTGCCCAAGCCTATAAATAGAGCCACACCCTTCATCCATTTGCTCATCAAGTACCATCATACATGGGCACAAACACATAGAGCCACTCCATGTGAATTAGCTAGGATCAAGATGAAGAAGCTAGGAGGTGGAGGCATACCACAAGAAGAAGGTTTATCAGATTTCCTGAAGAACAAGCTACAGAATATTGCAAGGTAGAATTCCTAGGCAAACCATATATTTAGAGGATCATATCATCATCTCTTGAGTAGGATCTTAGGATATCCCAAAATATTGAGAAGTGAGAGAAGTTATAATCTAAACCATAGCCATGTTCATATAAGAATATTAGAGAAGTACTAAACCTAGTTATTCAAGTCAATATTTGATCTTGGAAGTGAGAACCCTATTCCCATAGCAATACCTTAGGAAACCAATTCCATTTCCTTTACCATTTGTTAAACCCTAGCCAATTAAACATAACCAAGCTTATGCTCATACCTAATCCTAGTTGTGTATCACTTGGGTGATCACTACTAAAACCCTAAACCCAATTTGAGTTTCAATACAAGTATAAATTTAGATAACAAATAGAACCCTGCCATGCCTCATGCCTATTACATACTTCAAATAGTAAAGTATTTCCAAAACCATAAACCTTGTCATATGGAATCAATTCCACATGAAATATTGTCCTAACTTGTGTATCATGTATCACAAGTATAGCCCAAGCCATATATACCTAAGCTTAGATGTTATTGAAGTAAGTAAAGTGAACAATGATAAGCTTGGGAATTATATTAACAAGTTCAAGCCAGAATTTGCTAAGCAAGATTAGTGAATATAGTGTTTATTCAACCATTTTGTTAAACCCTTAGAAACAAATCTCCACATAAAATCATGAACCATTCCATTCTCAACACCATTTAATTTAAACTCTAAACCATGATATAAAATACATGGGAACAATCAATATTGTTAAGTAATAACAAAACTTAATGACATGTTTACTATGCTTTGGTTATAAACTTAAAATCATTCAAAATAGGTTTGATTTCCAAATTTAAAAAGTTGAGATAAATACCTAAACCATTTCTATTTAATTCAAGTCTCACAAAATCTCAATTGAATCCTAACCAAATTATTTGTTTAAAATGATAAAACCATGCAGTAAACATGATTATCAAATTATCTTAATACTCAAATATTTTAGAACCTGTAAAACAAAACAGAATTCAAATTTGAATTCAAACCAATAAATTAAACGAGAAAATAAAAACAGCAAATAAAAATTTGAAATAAGAAAAGGAGGGAAACTTACCGGACCGTCGCAGCCCATCACCACCACGTCCACCAAGCCCGGTATCAGCCCAGCCCAAAACCACTTACCGTTTGGGTTGCTTTAAGAATCGTGCGAGAGGAAAAACGTGACCGTCATCTTCCCCGGCGTCGACGAGCGAGCTTGAGCCGGTAGGCCACGATCCTCGTCGACGATAAGGACGTCCGGACGCGTAGAAGCTTCCAGAACTCCTCCCTATGTCTCTCGCGTCCGAGCCTATCCGGAAGTAAAAGATCGCGTGCCCAGACAAACTCTCCAGACGCCGCCACCTCTTCACCATTACCGTCGTCGTGTCGAGGCCACCGAGCTCCCCTCGGTCTATAAATAGGGGTGAAAGCACCGCCAAGCATTCCTTGATCTCATCCGCCCATCCATTCTCTCTCAGTAGCCTTCTATCTCTCACAATCAACAAGAATCACCGACGGTCTGTTCTCCGGCTAGCCGTCGATGGAGAGCACCCGGAGTCCGTGCGGTGGCTCGTTGGAAGCGCCTGGCACCGTAGATCATGCGGGAGGAAGGAATCGTCCCGGATCTTCCTCAAGCCGACAAATTTCGCCGCTCCCTTTTGCAGTACCTCGCCGGCAATGGCGAAATCGAGCTCAACTCCGGCGGTCATCGACGTCGCCGACCACACCATCAACTTCACGGTGAGCTTGCGCATCTATAGAGCCAACTTTCGCTTCCTAGTATCATCCCTAGCTCGAGTTAGCCGCTTGGCCGGAGCAGCGCCGCCGCGGATGTCTTCTCCGGCGATGCTCCGGTGAGTCCCCGCACAAACCATCACCACCGTCGTGCTCGGTAGATCAAAGGGAGTCGATTAGTACTAGCCGCGCATCCCGGGAGCCCGGAATCGGTGTCGCCGCCGCGTTCGACCCGCCGGCGTCAAGCCGCCGGTGGTGTCGACGTGGAGGTGGACCCGCTGGTCATGTTGACTGGTCTTTGCCCGCGTGGCAAGTGACCTAGTCAACGGCCCCACCGATCGATCTCTCAGACTAGAAACGAACCGGTATCTTTAGCATTTTTCACTTTATTTCAAATTCCAGAAAATGTCTGAAACTTTGCAAAATCATAGAAATTTCATTTCAACTCAGAAAAATGCAAATAATATATCAAAATGCTCACAAAAATAAACTCTATTCAAATAAAATATAAAACAAAAATGTGTGTCAAAATAAAAATTCACTTATTTTTAACCTTATTAATTATGCCATTTCAATTATTCAAAATACAATTTGAATTCAATAATTAGTGAAGTTATGAAAATTAAATTTTAACTATTCAGTAACTAAGTAAAATGCTAGAATTAATTTTATTTATCATATTTACATTAACTCAATTATTAGTGGTAATTCATAAACCCTAATTTGCAAATTACTATTTTCTATTTTCTCTAAATAGTAATAACTCAAGAAAATATTATAAGTCAATATTATTTTGGTAATTCAAAACTTGTTTATTTAAACATCTTTAGTTACCAAGTTAAGTATTTTAAAAACCTAATAACAATTGTGAAACCCTGATTTCTAAATTAAACTTAAACATGAGTTACCCTAATTATTAATTCTTGTGAACATGAATAAAATGCTAAAACCATTATTAATGTTGTTTCAAAGTAATTAGTAACCACACCAATATTTCCAATCATCATTTTAGGAGTTGTACCATAACTTAGAAACCCTAGTTTCAATTTAGTAAGACTTTGATTTCATTATTCCATGTGTTCATCCATAGTAGTTGCAAACCTAAAACCCTAAGGATTTAACCCATGTGATCATTACACTTCAGAAGAAACTCTAAAACCCTAGTTATATGTCATATGAGATCATATAAGATTCACCTATACCTATAAAACCCTAGTAAGAAACAAATGAATGCATACCTATGATCCACTAGCATAAAACCAAGTCACATGAGATTATCATTTCATGTCCCTATTCTTAATTAAAACCTATATGATTAACTAGTATCACCTAGGTATAAAACCTAACTTGCTAATTGGATTAGTACCATTAATCACCACTCTTATATACCATACCATTAGGATCACTCTCAATCATTAAACCCTAGTAGCTAATTTATAGAACCATCTGGATAACCATCCTTTGATATGATATCATAATCAACCATAGTAATAAACCTGCCCATACTTGTTGTATATAGAACCAATTCAACTTAATCACCCAACTAGTTCCTATTAGTGGAACTAAATGAATTCAATAGTAAACCCTAGAAAAACATAGCTCCTATGCATAGTAGTTCATATTCTTATTTAACCTTGTTCTTCAAAAGTTATTCTTTTGAAGTACAAATGTCAATCAAACCTTAGAAGCCCTATCCTTCTTTGCAATACTAAATGTTTCTTAAACAACATGTTCTTCAAAAGTTATTCTTTTGAAGTATCGTATAAGTAATCATCAACCATGTTACGTAGAACTTAAAATTGACAAGCTGTTCTTTACATATTATTCCACCACTATTCTTTATGTGTAAGATTGTTATGATGTCATATATCACTTGTTAAGATGTTAATTTAACCAAACCCTAATCAGAACCTTGTTTGAGAACCATCCTAAAAGTGCAACCAACCCTAAAGAAATCTTTTCAACTCATACATCCTAAATCATCGAGGTTAGGTTACGCTCGGGACGATTGCATCTCATACTATGCATTATAGCATCTTTGCCAGTTCTTTAAACATTGTCCTTACCGGACGATGATGGTATTTCAGAATTTGGAGTTATCACGTATCGAAGCTTTTGCCTGCATAATCTTGCAGTCAAGAAAGGCAAGTTCATCGCTTGCTCATGTCATTTGATTATTTGTATCAAACTATATGCAAAGTACTATACTTATCACTCATGCATTGAAAAAACAAAGTATTATTTTACAATTATGAATATGACTATGTGGTGGGCAATGGAACCATGGTATGTGTTGATATGGTGGAGGTTCCATTGCAATGGGTTATATCACCCTAGGATTAATTACCAATGCCGTCCGGTGATTCTAGCGCCGTACATATCGCGTTGACCATAAGATCTATAATGGCTGCGGGGAAGTCATTCGTATCTTTTCCCTTCGCACGCCAACGGATTGGTAGAGCCGGCGGGGTGTTGGAGGCACTGCCGTAGGTTGGGATAGCCTTTTAAATCCCCATCCATTAGTGATGATGGCTCTACGATCTATGAAGGATTGTCCAAAGTACACCATGAGTAAAGCCGTATTATCGGGGAAGTCTACGGAGGTGTGCGGGTGGACAAAAGGGTGGGTTTGCGATCGCGGAGAAGGCGGTGATTGGCTTGGATCTTACACCTGGCCCCACACCAAGGAAGTGTGGACGGGAAAGTACACCCGGTTGGTATCAAGGATAAGTTCTCTTATGGGAAAAGTAACGCACCTCTGCAGAGGATATTGAATTGTGACTGTCACTCCCTGTTTCGGGAAGGGAACTGCGAACGCGGCAGGAAAGGAACTCCACGAAGTTCTGGTCAACCTGTGAAGACTGACGGGCATAGTTTTCAGAATAAAATAAACCTTTTGAAGAAATGTTTACAAAAACTTGCATTGGCCTATGACTTTCCGGTCTATGGCTGTAGCTAGTGCATGATACACATATTTCCTAATATGAACTTGCTGAGTACGCTCGTACTCATTCTATCTCGTTTGAACCCCCTTCTTAGAGCAAGGCACCGAAGGAGAAACTACCGTGGAACTCGAAGACAAAGGATTCAACTGCAACGAGATGAAGAATCCAATCAAAGAAGTCAATGGAGTCAACTTCTGCATCAGCTATAAGGGAAACCTAGACTAGTAATAGAAGGGAACCTTTCCCTAATCATAGCACCTAACACTACTAGGAAAAGGCCTAGCCGTAAGACTGCCATCAGTGGCGCACCATGGCTGCCGTGCGCCACTACTACTTAGCAGTGGCGCACCACAAAACGGTGGGCCACTGTTACAAAAGTAGTAGTGGCGCACCTTGATTCCAGTGCGCCATAAGTAAGTGGTGACAGGAGGCCAGATCCTCCCCCAACCTAGTAGTGGCGCACGTCTACGGGGTGCGCCACTGCTACATTCCTTACCTATGGCGCACGTTGCAGAGGTGCGCCACTGCTAGGAGGTGTCCAGAGACCGTTTAGAGATGATAGGCTTAGCAATGGCGCATGTCTTTAGGTGCGCCACTGCTAGGGGGTGGCCAGAGCCCCTTTTTAGAGATGAGAGGCGTGGCAGTGGCGCACCACTTAGTAGTGCGCCATTGCTATGTCTTAGCTTAATAGGTAAGTAATGGTGAAGCTTTCTTAGCTTAATACCCTACTCAATCTCAACTTTTTACATCATCCAACACTCTAGGTCTCGCCGTATCGGTAACTTTGTTGGTTTTATGCTTTGTGTGTGACCGGTTCCGATCGTCTTGCACACACACGTATGTGCGCATGCGCGAAAAGCGTCTCGATCACGTGCATGTGTGTTGTATGCGAAGCCTCCACATGTGTTGTATATGCAAAGCCTCCGATCCACACATGTGTTGCATGTGTTTGTTTGCAGGGATTTGAAATGCAAAGGTCACCGCGAAATATGAGCCATGGGTACTAGCTTCCCAAGTGGACCAATGCGCTGCTTCTTCATTACCGACCCGCAAAAGCCCAGCCGTGTTGTCGTGAGGAGAGGCAAAAGGAGCATCATCGGAATGGATGGAGCCGCCAACGAGCTAGACTTTGACCAGTACGGCGATCCGAAGATGGAAGATGACGACGACGATGATGAAGAACCATACACAACAAGAAGAAGCAGGACCACCCTACCTAAAGGCCGTCCATTCCAAGAGAAGAAGTCTAGGAGTTCCGGGGCTAAATTATTCAACCGCGAGAAAGAAGGGCAAGAAGATTGTGAAAAGATAATATGTATCATTTTCTTGTATGAATAATGGATGTCATATTGTTAATCTACACATTGTACCGATCAAAATAGACATATAATTTATATTTTTGGATATAATTATTCTATAGTATTTTAAATATTCTACATAATTATAATTATTTATGCCTTTTATTTTGGTGTATTATGCTATTTATTACTGCTGGGTTAAATCATTTTAAAAAAAAGTTAAAAAATTGGGGCCGCCGGGGTTCGAACCTGGCTGGCCGGGGAAACCAAACAGGGGATGGATAGCTAGCCATTGCGGTACGGTGCGGATCTTGTCAAGGTACCATCCATTTTGTTTTTGACCCTATCCTAAAGTCGTAGTGGCGCACCCCTAGTGGTGCGCCATTGCTAAGAGTCACTGTGGCGCACCCCGAGCAGGTGCGCCATTGCTTAGGGGGTCGGGGACTTAGCCAAATTAAAACCCCTATTCTCTTCTTCTCCCCATCCCCATTCCCCAATCCTCTCCGACGCCGGCGGCCGCCCCTCCCTCGATCTGCCTCGCGACGCTACCCCGTCTGTCTATCTGCCTCGCGACGCCTGTCCACCGGCGGCCGCCACCCCTCGCCTGAGCAACGCCCCCTCCTCGACCCCGGCGGCCAGATCCCCTCGACCTCGATCCCCCTCCTCCCACCGGTGGCCTCACCTCCTCGATTTACCGCCGGCGACCGCCTCTCCCACCTCGTCTGCGACCTTGTCCTCGACCTCGCCGCGGAGGAGCAGCACCTCGTCTGCGACCTCGTCCCCGACCTCGCCACGGAGGAGCAGCACGCCACGCAAGCGTCCTCGACCGCGACCTCGCCACGGAGGAGCAGCAGCGGGAGAAGCACGCCGTGCCGCCCTCGACCGCTGACGCCACCACCGCATCCTTCCAAGGTAGGTTTCTTACTGCTGCTGCTCCCCCTCCTCTGCTGCTAGGATTTTTTACATGCACCTAGCACCTGCCTTGTGAATCTGTTCTCCTGTGTGTGCACTAGAGCCTGTTTGGCATGAGCTTTACAATCCACGATAGTAGCACTCGTATGCTGTATTGCTTGTGTGTTATCAGAAGAAAAATCAAAGGTAATGGACATATTGATGCTTATCACCAAACATGATCTAAGCACAAAAAAGAAAAGAACTGCTGCTCCTTAGAGGAGAACCTGTGAAGTGGGTCAATATATTTCAACGGCGTGTTAGGCCTAGATGCTGAGAAGTGGGTTGGCGTGCATGCTAAAACTTAATTTGCGGATATAATTTTCCTTAGAGGAGCAATACTGCTAGCATTACATTAGGATAAGGTGAATATATGACTCTGTTTAAGGTATTTTACATTAATATATCAAGCGGTATTGAGTGATTATTGAACTTGTATTCTACTATAAAAAATAGGAGGAAAAGGTGAAACCATTCTTGAATGTGGGCATGTTCATATCTAGTTTTGTGGTTACTGTTCATACAAATAGCACACTTGCTTCATTTGGCTGATCAAAGAAATTCATGGTAAATATGTAGTTGGTGTTGTGTACGTATTTGGCTGCTATAGTATATATCTTGCAAGGTTTTGTTTTGGAATGAACACCGTAAGCTGCAGCATGAGGATTTCATCCGTATTCTAGGTACTATGTGCTTGCTAGGTTGCTTGCTGCTGCTTGCTATGTGCTTGCTAGGTTGCTTGCTATGTGCTTGCTAGGTTGCTTGCTTGCTGCTGCTGCTATGTGCTTGCTAGGCTGCTGCTGCTATATATGTGCTTGCTTGCTGCTGCTGCTTCTAGGTTGCTTGCTTGCTTGCTTGTTGCTGCTAGGTTGTTAGGTGTAGGAATACTCTCTGTAATTTTGATTTCACAAAAGGAGTTCATAGGAATGCAGCTAGTTCTTTGTAGTTTAGTTTTACCATTTATTTTGTTGCAGATGTAGCAAGCAAGGAAGGGGGAAAAGATGTTTTAGTTCATAAAAAGAACAAGTTCATTCTCTGGTTTAGTTCATTCTCTGTTGCTGCTTGTCATATTCTTGTGCGGGGATCGACGAGTTGCCCATTATCGCCGAAATGTTGATTCATTTCCGTTTCGGCGAAAATGGGGCACTCATATGTCCATAAATTAGCATAGGTCATGCCCAATTTTTCCGTGAAATCTTGCGCTAACTTTATGCATTTTTTCCTACTTAGTTCGAACATGGCCAACAACGAAGAGGCCGGCGGCAGCGGTAGCAAGCCATTCCGGATGCTAACCGATGAAATGGAGGTGATGGAGTCACAACCTCGCCGCGACGACGGCGAGGATGATGGCACCGATCCGAGTACCGAGCGGACGATGCCGCCGATGCTGACACCACTGATTGTGCCGCCGAGGATGACACCACGGATGGTACCGGCGAGGATGACACCGGCGCACCGAAGAAGCTACGGAGGGAGCGTCGCCCGAATGTGCTCAGCACCGTGAAGCAGGCATTCACCGAAGTGAACGCCACTGGGCTTCCAACGGCGCCCCTGATTTAGTCAAAGGTTACGCTGCCCAACTCGGGTGCATCCTCCGGAGCACGGTCTCGATCAACACCGAGAACCTCGGGCATCCCGACCGAGCGAATTTGCGCACCCTCCTCTTCCGGAAGCTGCACGAACGATACGAGTTCCCGGTGGACTGCTCGGAAAAGCGTCTCATGCGGAACAAAGTGCACAATGCCGCCCTCACGAAGATGAGCACCGCCCTCGCTAGTTGGAGGAACCGAGTGAAGACAATGATTAATAATGGTGAGAGTTACGAGAAGATCAAGGAGTCAAATCCCTCGATCACCGAGCAAGACTACGCTGATTTCAAGATCAAGTGCGAGAGCGAGTCAACGTCGGATTCTAGTCGGTGGGGGAAGGACATGCGAAAACTGAACTTAGGCACCCACAAACTTGGTCCTGGCGGTTTTAGGGTGGCGCAACCGAAATGGGACGCCGCGGATAAGGAGCGTGTGAAGAACGGCCTCGAGCCCCTCTTCCCGCAATACAAAAACAAGCAAACCAGGAACTTTCTCCTGGCCCGGTACCGTCTTGACCCGAAAACAAAGGAGCTCACCACCACTCCGGATGTGAAGGAGTTTGAGGCTCTTACGGTAAGGAATGCACCCGCTTAATTAGCTCCTTTATGGTTGCATTCTTATTGATGAATCCAAATTTCTAAATGGTTCATGCATGTTCCTCCCGTAGGCTAAGGAGATCGCTGCGGAAAGTGAAAAGGAAGCTAGTAGCGGCGCGGGGTCCACGAGCTCCTCGCGAGTGTGCCCCTTGGGACAACCCTTTAAATAGGGCGTTGAATGCCCACAAGAAGAGGGATCCATTGAGTAAGCCGACGTCGGCTGGTCGTGTGGCCGGCGAAGGATGCTCTATGAAATGGTCAGAATACTATAAGTCGGGGAAAAAGGAGAGAAAGCCCCCCATCGATGAGAAGGAGGTCGCACAGCTCAAGGCACAAGTTGCGCAGATCCCGACATTGGTCGAGGAGCAAGTGCGGCAACAAGTGCAACAAATCGTGGAGACCCAACGGAGGGACGCAACGACGGCAAGTGGAGGACCAAGTGGGCACGACGCTTAGCTCCCTCATCCCTACCTTGGTTGCCGGTCCGGACGCGTGGTATAAGGGAGGACAAAAGGGGGAACCCCGGTTCCCGGTTCGCGGGCAGCAACTCCCACAACGTGGAGCCATCGGTGAGTCCGCGGCGGCAACAATGGTGTCTCCGGCGGCGCCAACCTTGGTGGCTCCCGCGGCGCCAACCGTGGTGGCTCCCGCGGCGCCAACCTTGGTGTCTCCCGCGGCGCCATTACTTCAGCTCAATGCACCCGTCGCTGCGGATAATACGCCGCCCGGCACCGCGCCATCAAGCGGCCACTCCATCAGTTGCACGCCCGTCGCCGGCGGTGCCTCGACCTTAGCCGAGCTGGACGCCATCACGGTAACCAACCCTCGGCCAATGACTTCCATATCCCATCCTTTGACTAGCTAGCCATCCCTAACGCCCTACATGTTTTCCGCGAGCTCCGCCGTCGACGTCCCATGCACTCTCCTGCACTTTGTGAACGGCGAGTTGATCGATGTTGCCAAGGCCAAAATCGTTCAACCGAGCAACCGCCGATTACACGGTAGACCCATGCAACCCGACGTGTATAGGATTCAACCGATTCGGGTGCTTAGCGGCTACGACGACGTGGTACCTCCCTTTCAACCCGATGGTGCCGACGAAGATGATCGGGTCCTTGCCCTCCACCAATGCTTCAATTGGTCCATGGTTTGGCCAAAGAGCCGGATTCGTTTGGGGGCGAGCGACACCACCCCACGGACAGCACCCCAAGCCATGCCGGCGCCAAGCCATGGCAAGACCACCCCAACGGTGCCGCCATCGGCTGATGTGGACATGCGGATGGCACGGGATCCGAACGACGGTCCGGACGAGGACGGTACGTTCGCCAACCTGGACTGCAACTTCGATTTTGGGGTGATGGACTACGATCTCGGTAGCCAACCCTCTCAAGCTGCCGCCGAGGGGAAAACCTTTTGCAACAAGCGGCGCCTATTCTGTTCTCGGGAGACGCCTCCAGCTGCCGACTTCACCGAGACTCAGCCGATAGCCGAGGTGAGAAGTGTTATCGGTCCTAACACACTGAAGAAGGCTTGCGAAGAGGAGAATGCAGTCCCGAGTAAAAATGAAGCCGAAGGGACGGAAAAGAAAGAAGAAGGATGACAAGTCCGCCGGCCAGCCGGCACCTATCCGTGCTCGGGACGGGCCACCGGTGCCCAAGAATATCGAGGCGAGGGTGCATGTGTCGGGTGAGCGGATGCTAATTCAAAGATTGTACGATGCTGCACCCGGTCCTATGCGATCTCTGGTTGACGGTATTCAGTTTATGGAGGAGCGGCGTCTCAGGGAGAAAGATAATGGATACCCAGTGTATATTGCCAAGGTGCCCTCGGGCGTTGGCTTTGTCGATAGTGGCTTCGCGGAGAAGATCTTCCTGCGGTATGATGACATCTTTGCCATGCTGAACCGTTATCCGCTGCACTACACCTTCATTCGCCTATACTCGCTCAGCAAGGCGATGCGGAACATTAGAAACAACATCCCGGACATCGCGATAGCCGACCCCTTCTACATGCGTGCCGTCCACTTGGCCACCGCCGGAGACCGGGCGGTCGCGAGTGGATACCTCAAAGACTTCTTTCTAGCGAACCAGAAGAAGTCTAACATCCTCCTGCCTGTATTTCCCGAGTAAGTCACCCCCTCACCGTACCGGTCTTAACTCGTGATTTTTTTAGATTTCAATCGTCATGTTCTTAAACATTATGTGTTCTACGCAGAGACAAAACCTGCACACTCATCTCCATAACCCCGAAGCATTCCGTGGCCACATACCTCGATGCGGACGGTAAGTCAACCACGGACTACACGAATGTCAAGGCCGTACTTGATGATGCTCTCAATGCCTACGTCAAAGCGAAAGGCAACATGCGAGAGGCCAAATGTTAGGTACGGGAAGCATGTGTTCAAGCACCAAACAAAGTTTCCCTGCGTCAAGAAGCCGCCTTCTAGTAACAAGGATGCCTACTATGCCCTCTATCACATGGATAAGTTCATACGGGACCAGCAGCAGCTTACGCTACATGAGCATCTCAGAGACTGGGCCAACAAATTGGCGCGGGTCCCTGACGACGGCATCAAGCAAGACTTCTTCCGCATCCAAGTAGAGTTTTGTGAAATCATCCATCAAGATGTCGTTAGAAGCGCGGGGAGTTCTGCGCCGGCTATCGGCCGTCAAATAGTGACATAGACACAATGCTCCAAATGCGGGGTGACGACTACCGCTCATGGATGTGCTTGAAGAAAGGCGGCGGTTTTATCCACGCTCCGCAAAAGTCTTGATGTGCGAGCCTAGTTATGTAGTTGTGAACTAAAGACGAGCTTGTGTTGTAATAAACTTTATCCAGCACTTTACTTGCATGTCAGTTTAATTACTAGTTCGGCTATGTTTGTGAACTTATATATATGGCTCTGTCGTTTTCCGCACTTGATTTGGTCCTTAATTTTGTTTGCATATGCTGATGATTAGAATGGTTGGTCACTTGTACACTCGGGGTGGAGCAAGCGAGCACTGGTGTGATGGCACAAATATCCATGTCTTGTGCATCCTACACGGCCTCGCTTACTCCATCCCTGAATGTTATAATTTGTTTTGACCAACAATGTATGAGGCATATGCTCTTTCTTCGATTTTAGTGCCGATGATTAGAATGTTCGGTCAATCTGTACACTCCGGGGTGTCGCTAGTGAGCCTGGTGTGATGGCACAAATATCAATCTCTTGTGCATCCTACCTGGCCTCACTAACGCCATCCCGGGATGTTCATATTTGTTTCGACCAACAATGTATGAGGCCCTTGTCATTCCATTTGCTTTGGTATCTCAAAATGCCGATGATTAGAATGTTTGGTCACCTATACACTTGGGGGAGGGGTCAGTGAACCTGGTGCGATGACACAAGTATCAATCTCTTGTGCATCCTTCTTGGTTTCGCTGACCCCTTCCCTAAATGTTAATATTTGTTCCGACCAACAATGTATGAGGCATTCCATTTAATTCATACTAGCGACTTATCTCTTATTTGAGTTGGCACTTCTTAATTGCATTGGCCGATGATTAGAATGTTTGGTCACTTGTACACTCGGGGAGGGGCTAGTGAACCTGGTGCGATGACACAAGTATCAATCTCTTGTGCATCCTACTTGGTTTCACTAACCCCTTCCCTGAATGTTGATATTTGTTCCGACCAACAATGTATGAGGCATGCCTTTTAGTTCATACTACTTGGATCGTTTTTGAGTTTGCTCTTATTCGTTGCAAACATCTATGAGCGTGCACTAATGTTTCTTTGGCTTGTGCATATGTACGCAGATATGACGTGGTATGTCGTGTACAAGGGCAAGGTTCCCGGAATCTACAACGGCCGGGAGGAGTGTCGGAGACAGGTTCACCGTTTTAGCGGTAACAGACTACAAAGGGTACACCACTAGAGCGGAGGCCGAAGATAGATACGCACGCTATTTGGCGGGAGAGAGGAGGGAGCGGAGGAGGAACCGGATGAAGACCACTATCATCGGGATGGTGCTAGTACCGACTCTAGCTCTCTTCTATGTGATTGTACTTTAGATGATCGATCTTGTGTAATCATTTGCGACTTTGTAACCCCGTAACTTGCATTGTAACCTCGTAACTTCTCTAATGTGAAATCTTGTGAATCATGTGGGGCTAATGTGAAGAACTATGTATGGATGAGCTGTGTCTGTTGTGTATATGTGTTATATATCCTGTATTGTGCTATTGTACCATATACAACCTGTATAAATACACTGCCAAGATACAAAAAAAATCAAAATTGTAGCGGTGGCGCACTGGTCTCCCATCGGTGGCGCACTTGCCACTAAGCTAGCGGTGGCGCACCGCCACGGCTCCAGGTGGCGCACCGCCCCGTGATCCCCTACGATTCTAGCGGTGGCGCACCGGGCACTTCAGCGGTGGCGCACGTCCACACGCAGCGGTGGCGCACGTCCACACGCAGCGGTGGCGCAGCACCTCGGCTGAAGCGAGTGGCGCACCCCAAAGTCTAGCGAGTGGCGCACCTTGACTAGACGGTGAGTGGCGTCACTGCGGCTGACCAACGAGTGGCGCACCAATTTGGAGTAATAGTGGCGCACCTGCTGGACATGTCAATGGCGCACCACGCGGTGCGCCATCGTTATCAAGGCTAGTAGTGGCGCACCACTAGTGCGCCACTACTAGGAGTTAGCAGTGGCGTGATAACAGTGGCGCACCACTAGTGCGCCACTGATGGCTATATGTGGTGCGCCACTGAATGCCTTTTTCCTAGTAGTGTAAGTAGCTAGATTTCTATAGTAAGCCAAGTAGCTCTTGAACTTGAGTTAGCAATAAGATAGATTACGAGTCGTTCTTCTGGAGCTTTATTTGAAGTTTTACCTCACTGTAAAGTAGGAGGTTGTGTGGATCTTATGTAAACTGTTCGTGTGTACTTCTATAGACATACCTTGGACTCGCATATGTTTCTGTTGTACCACTATGAGAGATGTAATATGGGTGGAACGGTGTTTCACTTGTGTTATGTCAACGACTTGTGTACTACATCATGCAGTGGTACGCTGGGTCATCACAGCTGGTATCAGAGCAAATGCTTTGACCCTAGGATTAAAACCCTTTAAAGGAGACCTATAGGTTTGGTAGTGTCTATAGGAAGAATCTTAGTTAAGCCAACTATGCTAAACCAACTATTCTTTTGACTTGAGATGGGTATTCACTTGAGAATAATCCTGACACACTAGAGTCAATCTTTCTTATCTATTTTCTTAAGTAAAGTTAATTAGTTATCTTGCTTCATTCCAATTAACTAGAACACCATTGGAGCTTAAGATAATGGGTGGTAGCATACCACAGTTGGTATACAACACATGGTAGTCCAAAGAGAGGATACAACCATAAGGAAGATATCCTATTGGAAGAAGTATACCAATACAAGTATGGTTAAGTAAGAGTCATTTAAAATGTCAAATGACTGATGTTAAATAAGGGAGATAAGTTATATAAGGTAGTATATGTCTATGATGAGTCAATCATAGGAGGTAAGGAAGAGTGATAGGAGTTATACAAGTTTACTTTTCATGGTAAAATTGTAATCATATATGATTCACTTGAGAATCATGATGTGAGGGAGTAGAACATCATAAGTACGATAACAGAAGTATGATGAGGAGTAGGATTTAAGGAATAGTTCGAAAGCTTAGGCCTTAAAATCCTAATAACTGTGCCAAGTATTCTAGAACCATAGTACTTAATTTAAAGAAGGCTTATTTAGAGCATATCACATAGAGAAATCCTAGAGTTAGGTGGTATATTCTAAACAATCATGTGTTTAGAGTAGACATGTTAGAACTAATTGTATTACCGGAAGTAGTCCTCAATAGCGCATATGTATGGTATCCTATTTTGTTAGTACTTCCAAAGAAAACTAGGTTAACTTCAACTATTCCAAGCCATTTTGTTTCAAGTTTGTCTCATTGCAAATGTGCAATTAAGATAAATGTTGAGACAAATAGTAGAAATTCACGTATTTGTGCTAAGTATCACGACCTAAACCTATCTTATGTGGTGTTATATACTGCACATCTGAGCCTGATGTTTAGGGATGTCTTACCCAACTATTATATTCAGGTCTATAAGGATGTGTATTATAAGCACAAAGCTGGATTTTCTTGGATTTTATTGAATTTTCATTGTTTGACTAGATCCATACATGAAGTTTGACTTTGATATGCAAATGCATGTTGCAATATCAAGCTCTTACTTGATGTTATAGGTCTAGAGGATAAGGTATTCGCGTAAGGAAGTGACGAATTTTGAAGATTTTGGAAGACAAGATGAAGGTTCACTGGAAGAAAGAAGTCAAATTGTGGGAAGCAACCACAATACTCTATAGGAAGGACCAATCCAAACTCACTTCTATCCTTAATCAAGGAGTACTTCAACATGGAAGTACCATGGAAGTGAGAAAAATAGTGAATATGGAGCAGTAGAAGTGGAGCCGTATTCATTATGGAAGAAGGGAATGCCAGAGAAGTCACTTACGATACTATCTTCATAGTGTCAATAAGTGGTTATCTTGCAAACAAACCCTAGAATAAGGAAAATAGACAAGTGAAGTCGCAGCTGGTATAATAAGACCGCAACTGATATAGGATAAGAATGAGGAGAAAGTAGGTGAAGTGAGGTATATCTTAACTTAAGCTAAGTAAGTAGCCACAACGGGTAGGTAGATATTGACAACCACAACATAACCACAACTGGTATCCAATAAGCCACATCTGGTACTAGGTAGTCTGCAGCTGGTACCAGATAGCCACAGCTGAACATTTCTTTACCTAAAAGAAAGGGGGATTCCGCAGTTGGTATTCCACAGCTGGTATCCCGTAGCTGGTAAATATTTAATTGGAGGATTCACAATGGATACCCACAATTGTGTGGATACACCACAAATAATTCTTCGTGAGACTTTAGAAAAGTACAAAATATAAGCCAAACCAAGACTAATCTTCTAACCCTTGGAGTTTAATGATTAGAAGGAAGTAAGTTTGAAGATCATTAGTAAACTCCAAGGGGGAGAGGAAGGCTGAAGGAGAAGTATTAAGTTATGGTTTGTAGTGTGATAGACGGAGAAAAAGGTCTGAACTGAGAGGAAGTCCGATCTTATTTTTATAAGGTTGTTGGGAAGTACCCATATAAAAGTACTCTCAGGAGATTGTCAGGCCAGAAGCCAAGGTTTGTATATCGAAGAAGTAAGGGTTAGACCTTAACTTGAGCGGATAATTGTAATTACTCAAAACCAAGAGAACTTAAGTAAGTATTAGAAAATGAAGTTGGATGAAGAAGATGTCGGAGGACAATCGAAGCCTAAGAAGACAAAAGATTGAAGGAGTTTGACTATACCAAAACTAATGATTATTAGAAAGATTCCTTTCATGGAACCTAAAGAAACCAAAAGGAAGGTAACTAGCTTAAAACTAGAAGCCATGATTGGATGGACTAAATGAGTCAAATCCATTCGTAGGACTAAACAACCAGGACCATGCCTATCGTAATACCTTACCAAGTACCATTACTTTCGTTATGGTAGTAAGGGAAAACAATACTCTACCTTAAATAAATCTTTTAAAATTAAGGTTTGAGTATCGCATGTTGGTAAATCGTAGTGCCATATTACACCGCAATTTGGATTACCGCATGTTGGTAGAACCAAGCTTTGAGTACCCAAATAGGAAGATGTCACCACAACCATTAGTAAAGTCCATTAACACAATAAGATGTCCTAATCCAAGAATCTTTGGAGAGTAAGCCTATAAGCTTGGAGTGTTGGAAGAAATCATAGAATTGAAGAAAGTATCAGTGCCAGATATCAGAAGAATCCGGAAGGATCTGGACAAGGGATATATTTCACTATATCTAGTGTGATCACCATGGAGTTGAAGGATGGTGATCCGTTCAAGTCAGTTTCACGTTCCGAAACATGAGAGCGTTCGAACTTCGGGACGAAGTTCAGTTTAAGGGGGAGAGGCTGTAATATCCCAGGTTTAGAGGCAATAAAATGAGAGAACACCAAAGTGTGCATTGCATTCATGCATAGAAAATCCGGGGAATTTTCGCGCTTTCAAATAAAACTTACCACGATAGTCGAAGTTTCACTTGACTTGCTTGGAATTGAAGTAGATCATCAAGTCAAGCGCTATAAACTTCACTGTGATCTTTGCTAAACCTTGTTTTGGGTAGAGATGATTTGATCTATGGATTAGATCAAATGGAATTAGATTTACAACAACACATTCTTTAAGAATCAAACCCTAACTTATTAACACTTAAAAGTTAGCAACTACCTTTGTGTGTAAATTAATTCACTTATAAATAAGTTAAACCACAGGGTCTAAAATGCATAAAAGCCACACATTCTTGTTTAAATCATAACTTATTAAATACATGGAATATCATAAAACTAAATCCATTTACATTACGAATTATAGTTCAAACTATTTGAATCAAACTAACTATGAGTATTTTGAAACTCATATGACCATGCCTTGGTGAAATCAAACCCAACTATCCAAAATTGAGGAATAACCTTCAACTTTAACTTTTTACCAATATTATAATGTAAATCCAATCAAATATGATATGATGACTCATCCACAATAATAAAACCATCCACATGATATTTAGTAGCAAATGCCACTTGGCTATCCAAAAATAAATCATATGAGAGGATAATCTCTATGCCATGTGGGGTGAAAATATCTACATGACTTGCTTTCCAAGCTTTGCCACCTCATGCTCAAAGGATTGCTATGGATGAGGGCATGACAACCAAGCACCTTACTCATCAAACCAAATCAAGAGTCACCACCTATGTGTCATGATACTAGAGCTTGCCCAAGCCTATAAATAGAGCCACACCCTTCATCCATTTGCTCATCAAGTACCATCATACATGGGCACAAACACATAGAGCCACTCCATGTGAATTAGCTAGGATCAAGATGAAGAAGCTAGGAGGTGGAGGCATACCACAAGAAGAAGGTTTATCAGATTTCCTGAAGAACAAGCTACAGAATATTGCAAGGTAGAATTCCTAGGCAAACCATATATTTAGAGGATCATATCATCATCTCTTGAGTAGGATCTTAGGATATCCCAAAATATTGAGAAGTGAGAGAAGTTATAATCTAAACCATAGCCATGTTCATATAAGAATATTAGAGAAGTACTAAACCTAGTTATTCAAGTCAATATTTGATCTTGGAAGTGAGAACCCTATTCCCATAGCAATACCTTAGGAAACCAATTCCATTTCCTTTACCATTTGTTAAACCCTAGCCAATTAAACATAACCAAGCTTATGCTCATACCTAATCCTAGTTGTGTATCACTTGGGTGATCACTACTAAAACCCTAAACCCAATTTGAGTTTCAATACAAGTATAAATTTAGATAACAAATAGAACCCTGCCATGCCTCATGCCTATTACATACTTCAAATAGTAAAGTATTTCCAAAACCATAAACCTTGTCATATGGAATCAATTCCACATGAAATATTGTCCTAACTTGTGTATCATGTATCACAAGTATAGCCCAAGCCATATATACCTAAGCTTAGATGTTATTGAAGTAAGTAAAGTGAACAATGATAAGCTTGGGAATTATATTAACAAGTTCAAGCCAGAATTTGCTAAGCAAGATTAGTGAATATAGTGTTTATTCAACCATTTTGTTAAACCCTTAGAAACAAATCTCCACATAAAATCATGAACCATTCCATTCTCAACACCATTTAATTTAAACTCTAAACCATGATATAAAATACATGGGAACAATCAATATTGTTAAGTAATAACAAAACTTAATGACATGTTTACTATGCTTTGGTTATAAACTTAAAATCATTCAAAATAGGTTTGATTTCCAAATTTAAAAAGTTGAGATAAATACCTAAACCATTTCTATTTAATTCAAGTCTCACAAAATCTCAATTGAATCCTAACCAAATTATTTGTTTAAAATGATAAAACCATGCAGTAAACATGATTATCAAATTATCTTAATACTCAAATATTTTAGAACCTGTAAAACAAAACAGAATTCAAATTTGAATTCAAACCAGTAAATTAAACAGAAAATAAAAACAGCAAATAAAAATTTGAAATAAGAAAAGGAGGGAAACTTACCTGGACCGTCGCAGCCCATCACCACCACGTCCACCAAGCCCAGTATCAGCCCAGCCCAAAACCACTTACCGTTTGGGTTGCTTTAAGAATCGTGCGAGAGGAAAAACGTGACCGTCATCTTCCCCGGCGTCGACAGCGAGCTTGAGCCAGTAGGCCACGATCCTCGTCGACGATAAGGACGTCCCGGACGCGTAGAAGCTTCCAGAACTCCTCCCTATGTCTCTCGCGTCCGAGCCTATCCGGAAGTAAAAGATCTGTGCCCAGACAAACTCTCCAGACGCCGCCACCTCTTCACCATTACCGTCGTCGTGTCGAGGCCACCGAGCTCCCCTCGGTCTATAAATAGGGGTGAAAGCACCGCCAAGCATTCCTTGATCTCATCCGCCCATCCATTCTCTCTCAGTAGCCTTCTATCTCTCACAATCAACAAGAATCACCGACGGCTGTTCTCCGGCTAGCCGTCGATGGAGAGCACCCGGAGTCCGTGCAGTGGCTCGTTGGAAGCGCCTGGCACCGTAGATCATCTGGGAGGAAGGAATCGTCCTGGATCTTCCTCAAGCCGACAAATTTCGCCGCTCCCTTTTGCAGTACCTCGCCGGCAATGGCGAAATCGAGCTCAACTCCGGCGGTCATCGACGTCGCCGACCACACCATCAACTTCACGGTGAGCTTGCGCATCTATAGAGCCAACTTTCGCTTCCTAGTATCATCCCTAGCTCGAGTTAGCCGCTTGGCCGGAGCAGCGCCGCCGCGGATGTCTTCTCCGGCGATGCTCCGGTGAGTCCCCGCACAAACCATCACCACCGTCGTGCTCAGTAGATCAAAGGGAGTCGATTAGTACTAGCCGCGCATCCCGGGGAGCCCAGAATCGGTGTCGCCGCCGCGTTCTGACCCGCCGGCGTCAAGCCGCCGGTGGTGTCGACGTGGAGGTGGACCCGCTGGTCATGTTGAGCTGGTCTTTGCCCGCGTGGCAAGTGACCTAGTCAACGGCCCCACCGATCGGTCTCTCGGACTAGAAACGAACCGGTATCTTTAGCATTTTTCACTTTATTTCAAATTCCGAGAAAATGTACGAAACTTTGCAAAATCATAGAAATTTCATTTCAACTCAGAAAAATGCAAATAATATATCAAAATGCTCACAAAAATAAACTCTATTCAAATAAAATATAAAACAAAAATGTGTGTCAAAATAAAAATTCACTTATTTTTAACCTTATTAATTATGCCATTTCAATTATTCAAAATACAATTTGAATTCAATAATTAGTGAAGTTATGAAAATTAAATTTTAACTATTCAGTAACTAAGTAAAATGCTAGAATTAATTTTATTTATCATATTTACATTAACTCAATTATTAGTGGTAATTCATAAACCCTAATTTGCAAATTACTATTTTCTATTTTCTCTAAATAGTAATAACTCAAGAAAATATTATAAGTCAATATTATTTTGGTAATTCAAAACTTGTTTATTTAAACATCTTTAGTTACCAAGTTAAGTATTTTAAAAACCTAATAACAATTGTTAAACCCTGATTTCTAAATTAAACTTAAACATGAGTTACCCTAATTATTAATTCTTGTGAACATGAATAAAATGCTAAAACCATTATTAATGTTGTTTCAAAGTAATTAGTAACCACACCAATATTTCCAATCATCATTTTAGGAGTTGTACCATAACTTAGAAACCCTAGTTTCAATTTAGTAAGACTTTGATTTCATTATTCCATGTGTTCATCCATAGTAGTTGCAAACCTAAAACCCTAAGGATTTAACCCATGTGATCATTACACTTCAGAAGAAACTCTAAAACCCTAGTTATATGTCATATGAGATCATATAAGATTCACCTATACCTATAAAACCCTAGTAAGAAACAAATGAATGCATACCTATGATCCACTAGCATAAAACCAAGTCACATGAGATTATCATTTCATGTCCCTATTCTTAATTAAAACCTATATGATTAACTAGTATCACCTAGGTATAAAACCTAACTTGCTAATTGGATTAGTACCATTAATCACCACTCTTATATACCATACCATTAGGATCACTCTCAATCATTAAACCCTAGTAGCTAATTTATAGAACCATCTGGATAACCATCCTTTGATATGATATCATAATCAACCATAGTAATAAACCTGCCCATACTTGTTGTATATAGAACCAATTCAACTTAATCACCCAACTAGTTCCTATTAGTGGAACTAAATGAATTCAATAGTAAACCCTAGAAAAACATAGCTCCTATGCATAGTAGTTCATATTCTTATTTAACTCTGTTCTTCAAAAGTTATTCTTTTGAAGTACAAATGTCAATCAAACCTTAGAAGCCCTATCCTTCTTTGCAATACTAAATGTTTCTTAAACAACATGTTCTTCAAAAGTTATTCTTTTGAAGTATCGTATAAGTAATCATCAACCATGTTACTGTAGAACTTAAAATTGACAAGCTTGTTCTTTACATATTATTCCACCACTATTCTTTATGTGTAAGATTGTTATGATGTCATATATCACTTGTTAAGATGTTAATTTAACCAAACCCTAATCGAACCTTGTTTGAGAACCATCCTAAAAGTGCAACCAACCCTAAAGAAATCTTTTCAACTCATACATCCTAAATCATCGAGGTTAGGTTACGCTCGGGACGATTGCATCTCATACTATGCATTATAGCATCTTTGCCGGTTCTTTAAACATTGTCCTTACCGGACGATGATGGTATTTCAGAATTTGGAGTTATCACGTATCGAAGCTTTTGCTCGCATAATCTTGCAGTCAAGAAAGGCAAGTTCATCGCTTGCTCATGTCATTTGATTATTTGTATCAAACTATATGCAAAGTACTATACTTATCACTCATGCATTGAAAAAACAAAGTATTATTTTACAATTATGAATATGACTATGTGGTGGGCAATGGAACCATGGTATGTGTTGATATGGTGGAGGTTCCATTGCAATGGGTTATATCACCCTAGGATTAATTACCAATGCCGTCCAGTGATTCTAGCGCCGTACATATCGCGTTGACCATAAGATCTATAATGGCTCGCGGGAAGTCAGCTGTATCTTTTCCCTTCGCACGCCAACGGATTGGTAGAGCCGGCGGGGTGTTGGAGGCACCTGCCGTAGGTTGGGATAGCCTTTTAAATCCCCATCCATTAGTGATGATGGCTCTACGATCTATGAAGGATTGTCCAAAGTACACCATGAGTAAAGCCGTATTATCGGGGGAAGTCTACTGGAGGTGTGCGGGTGGACAAAAGGGTGGGTTTGCGGTCGCGGAGAAGGCAGTGATTGGCTTGGATCTTACACCTGGCCCCACACCAAGGAAGTGTGGACGGGAAAGTACACCCGGTTGGTATCAAGGATAAGTTCTCTTATGGGAAAAGTAACGCACCTCTGCGAGAGGATACTGAATTGTGACTTGTCACTCCTGTTTCGGGAAGGGAACTGCGAACGCGGCAGGAAAGGAACTCCACGAAGTTCTGGTCAACTCGTGAAGACCGACGGGCATAGTTTTCGGAATAAAATAAACCTTTTGAAGAAATGTTTACAAAAACTTGCATTGGCCTATGACTTTCTGGTCTATGGCTGTAGCTAGTGCATGATACACATATTTCCTAATATGAACTTGCCGAGTACGCTCGTACTCATTCTATCTCGTTTGAACCCCCTTCTTAGAGCAAGGCACCGAAGGAGAAACTACCGTGGAACTCGAAGACAAAGGATTCAACTGCAACGAGATGAAGAATCCAATCAAAGAAGTCAATGGAGTCAACTTCTGCATCAGCTATAAGGGAAACCTAGACTAGTAATAGAAGGGAACCTTTCCCTAATCATAGCACCTAAGTAGCTAGATTTCTATAGTAAGCCAAGTAGCTCTTGAACTTGTGTTAGCAATAAGATAGACTACGAGTCGTTCTTCTGGAGCTTTATTTGAAGTTTTACCTCACTGTAAAGTAGGAGGTTGTGTGGATCTTATGTAAGCTGTTCGTGTGTACTTCTATAGACATACCTTGGACTCGCATATGTTTCTGTTGTACCACTCTGAGAGATGTAATATGGGTGGAACGGTGTTTCACTTGTGTTATGTCAACGACTTGTGTACTACATCATGCAGTGGTACGCTGGGTCATCACACAAGGTCTGGGGGACAGGAATCTCTGTTCCGGCACGCCGCCGGGACGGGGAAGTGCCCCCGGAAGGCATCTCCATCGACACCACCGCCATCTTCATCAACGCTGCTGTCTCCCATGAGGAGGGAGTAGTTCCCCATCGAGGCTAAGGGCTGTACCAGTAGCTATGTGGTTAATCTCTCTCCTATGTACTTCAATACAATGATCTCATGAGCTGCCTTACATGATTGAGATTCATATGAGTTTTGTATCACAATTCATCTATGTGCTACTCTTGTGATGTTATTAAAGTAGTCTATTCCTCCTTCACGGTGTAATGGTGACGAGTGTGTGCATCGTGTAGTACTTAGCGTAGGCTATGATCATAATCTCTTGTAGGTTATGGAGTTAATTATTACTATGATAGTATTGATGTGATTTATTCCCCCTTCGTAGTGTGATGGTGACGGTGTGCATGCTATGTTAGTACTCGGTTTAAATTGCAAAGATCTATTATGCTCTAAAGGTTAACGATACGTCTCCGACGTATCGATAATTTCTTATGTTCTATGCCATATTATTGATGATACCTACATGTTTTATGCACACTTTATGTCATATTCATGCATTTTCCGGAACTAACCTATTAACAAGATGCCGAAGTGCCGGTTCTCGTTTTCTGCTGTTTTTGGTTTCAGAAATCCTAGTAACGAAATATTCTCGGAATCGGACGAAATCAACGCCCAGGTTCCTATTTTACCCGGAAGCATCCAGAACACACGAGAACCGCCAGAGAAGGGGGGCAGGGCCACCACACCACACCCCGGCGCGGCCAAGGGGGGGGGGCACGCCCCCCTAGGGTGTGGGCCCCCCTGTCAGCCCTCCTGCGCCGCCTCTTCGCCTATATAAAGCCCCTGACCTAAAAACCCTGAGGCGAAGAACCACGATACGGAAAACCTTCCAGAGCCGCCGCCATCGCGAAGCCAAGATCTGGGGGACAGGAGTCTCTGTTCCGGCACCCTGCCGGAGCGAGGAAGTGCCCCCGGAAGGCTTCTCCATCGACACCGCTGCCATCTCCACCGCCATCTTCATCACCGCTGCTTGCTCCCATGAGGAGGGAGTAGTTCTCCATCGAGGCTCGGGGCTGTACCGGTAGCTATGTGGTTAATCTCTCTCCTATGTACCTCAATACAATGATCTCATGAGCTGCTTTACATGATTGAGATTCATATGAGTTTTGTATCACTACTATCTATGTGCTACTCTAGCAAAGTTATTAAAGTAGTTCTATTCCTCCTGCACGTGTGTAAAGGTGACAGTGTGTGCACCGTGTTAGTACTTGGTTTATGCTATGATCATGATCGCTTGTAGATTGCGAAGTTAACTATTGCTATGATAATATTGATGTGATCTATTCCTCCTACATATGCATGAAGGTGACAGTGTGCATGCTATACTAGTACTTGGTTTAGTCTTTTGATCTATCTTACACTAAAGGTTACTAAAATATGAGCATTATTGTGGAGCTTGTTAACTCCGGCATTGAGGGTTCGTGTAATCCTACGCAATGTGTTCATCATCCAACAAAAGTGTAGAGTATGCATTTATCTATTCTGTTATGTGATCAATGTTGAGAGTGTCCACTAGTGAAAGTGTAATCCCTAGGCCTTGTTCCTAAATACTGCTATCGCTGCTTGTTTACTGTTTTACTGTGTTACTACTGCTGCAATACTACCACCATCAACTACACGCCAGCAAGTACTTTTCTGGCACCGTTGCTACTGCTCATATATATTCATACCACCTGTATTTCACTATCTCTTCGCCGAACTAGTGCACCTATTTGGTGTGTTGGGGACACAAGAGACTTCTTGCTTTGTGGTTGCGGGGTTGCATGAGAGGGATATCTTTGACCTCTTCCTCCCCGAGTTCGATAAACCTTGGGTGATCCACTTAAGGGAAAACTTGCTGCTGTTCTACAAACCTCTGCTCTTGGAGGCCCAACACTCGTCTACAGGAAAGGAGGGGGAACGTAGATATCAAGCTATTTTACGGCGCCGTTGCGGGGAGGAAAGGTAAAAAGGCACTCATACTCCGGTCCCAGAGTACGATGCTTTTCGGCACCATTGTGTTTGTGCTCGAAGCTATTTCCTTTAGATCCTGCAATTGCATCTTTTTGTTTCTTGTTTACACTAGTTTGGCATAATGGACAACAATGAGCTTCTTATTCTATTTCGTGATTTAAAACATGGATTGTTTGATACGAAAATTAAAAAACCTATGAAATCTTATTTGCATGCTGGTAGTAATATTAGTATGAACGCTTTGAACACCATTGTTGATAATGATATAGAAAGTTCTAAGCTTGGGGAAGCTGGTTTTCATGATCTTTTTAGTCCCCCAAGCATTGAGGAGAAAATTTTCTTTGATGATACTTTGCCTCCTATTTATGATGATTATAATGATAGTGGTCTTTTGGTGCCACCTACTATGGAGAGTAAATTTTGTTGTGATTATACTATGCCTCCTACACTTGATGAGAATAATAATGATAGCTACTTTGTTGAATTTGCTCCCACTATAACTAATAAAATTGATTATGCTTATGTGGAGAGTAATAATTTTATGCATGAGACTCATGATAAGAATGCTTTATGTGATAGTTATATTGTTGAGTTTGCTCATGATGCTACTGAAAGTTATTATGAGAGAGGAAAATATGGTTGTAGAAATTTTCATGTTACTAAAATACCTCTCTATGTGCTGAAATTTTTGAAGCTACACTTGTTTTATCTTCCTATGCTTGTTACTTTGCTCTTCATGAACTTGTTTATTTACAAGATTCCTATGCATAGGAAGCATGTTAGGCTTAAATTTGTTTTGAATTTGCCTCTTGATGCTCTCTTTTGCTTCAACTACTATTTCTTGCGAGTGCATCATTAAAACTGCTGAGCCCATCTTAATGGCTATAAAGAAAGAACTTCTTGGGAGATAACCCATGTGTTATTTTGCTACAGTACTTGGTTTTTATTTTGAGTCTTGGAAGTTGTTTACTACTGTAGCAACCTCTCCTTATCTTAGTTTTGTGTTTTGTTGTGCCAAGTAAAGTCTTTGATAGTAAAGTAAGTACTAGATTTGGATTACTGCGCAGTTCCAGATTTTTTGCTGTCACGAATCTGGGTCTACCTCCCTGTAGGTAGCTCAGAAAATTAAGCCAATTTACGTGCATGATCCTCAGATATGTACGCAACTTTCATTCAATTTGGGCATTTTCGTTTGAGCAAGTCTGGTGGCCTAATAAAATCCATCTTTACGGACTGTTCTGTTTTGACAGATTCTGTCTTTTATTTCGCATTGCCTCTTTTGCTATGTTGGATGAATTTCTTTGATCCATTAATGTCCAGTAGCTTTATGCAATGTCCAGAAGTGTTAAGAATGATTGTGTCACCTCTGAACATGTTAATTTTTATTATGCACTAACCCTCTAATGAGTTGTTTCGAGTTTGGTGTGGAGGAAGTTTTCAAGGATCAAGAGAGGAGTATGATACAATATGATCAAGGAGAGTGAAAGCTCTAAGCTTGGGGATGCCCCGGTGGTTCACCCCTGCATATTCTAAGAAGACTCAAGCGTCTAAGCTTGGGGATGCCCAAGGCATCCCCTTCTTCATCGACAACATTATCAGGTTCCTCCCCTGAAACTATATTTTTATTCCGTCACATCTTATGCACTTTACTTGGAGCGTCGGTTTGTTTTTGTTTTTGTTTTGTTTGAATAAAATGGATCCTAGCATTCACTTTATGGGAGAGAGACACGCTCCGCTGTAGCATATGGACAAATATGTCCTTAGGCTCTACTCATAGTATTCATGGCGAAGTTTCTTCTTCGTTAAATTGTTATATGGTTGGAATTGGAAAATGCTGCATGTAGTAATTCTAAAATGTCTTGGATAATTTGATACTTGGCAATTGTTGTGCTCATGTTTAAGCTCTTGCATCATATACTTTGCACCCATTAATGAAGAAATACTTAGAGCTTGCTAATTTGGTTTGCATATTTGGTTTCTCTAGAGTCTAGATGATATCTAGTATTGAGTTTTGAACAACAAGGAAGACGGTGTAGAGTCTTATAATGTTTACAATATGTCTTTTATGTGAGTTTTGCTGTACCGTTCATCCTTGTGTTTGTTTCAAATAACCTTGCTAGCCTAAACCTTGTATCGAGAGGGAATACTTCTCATGCATCCAAAATCCTTGAGCCAACCACTATGCCATTTGTGTCCACCATACCTACCTACTACATGGTATTTCTCCGCCATTCCAAAGTAAATTGCTTGAGTGCTACCTTTAAATTTCCATCATTCGCCTTTGCAATATATAGCTCATGGGACAAAATAGCCTTAAAAAACTATTGTGGTATTGAATATGTACTTATGCACTTTATCTCTTATTAAGTTGCTTGTTGTGCGATAACCATGTTTCTGGGGACGCCATCTACTCTTTGTTAAATATCATGTGAGTTGCTATGCATGTTCGTCTTGTACTGAAGTAAGGGCGGTTTTCACAATCAAATGGTTTGAGTATGCATACTTGTTAGAGAAGAACATTGGGCCGCTAACTGAAGCCATGAATCATGGTGGAAGTTTCGGTATGGACATAAAACCTCAATCTCTTATGAGAATATTAATCGTTGTTGAATGCTTAAGCATTAAAAGAGGAGTCCATTATCGCATTGTCTATGTTGTCCCGGTATGGGTGTCTAAGTTGAAGAATGATCAAAAGCGAGAAATCCAATGCGAACTTTCTCCTTAGACCCTTGTACAGAGCGGCATAGAGGTACCCCTTTGTGACACTTGGTTGAAACATATGTTATGCAATGATGATCAGTGTTAACCCAAGCTAATTAGGACAAGGTGCGGGCACTATTAGTATACTATGCATGAGGCTTGCAACTTGTAAGATATAATTTACATAACTCATATGCTTTATTACTACCGTTGACAAAATTGTTTCATGTTTTCAAAATAAAAGCTCTAGCACAAATATAGCAATCGATGCTTTCCTCTTTGAAGGACCATTCTCTTTACTTTTATGTTGAGTCAGTTCACCTATTTCTCTCCACCTCAAGAAGCAAACACTTGTGTGAGCTTGTGCATTGATTCCTACATATTTGCATATTGTACTTGTTATATTACTCTATGTTGACAATTATCCATGAGATATACATGTTACAAGTTGAAAGCAACCGCTGAAACTTAATCTTCCTTTGTGTTGCTTCAATACCTTTACTTTGATTTATTGCTTTATGAGTTAACTCTTATGCAAGACTTATTAATACTTGTCTTGAAGTACTATTCATGAAAAGTCTTTGCTATATGATTCACCTGTTTACTCATGTCATTATCATTGTTTTGATCGCTACATCCACTACATATGTTTACAAATAGTATGATCAAGGTTATGATGGCATATCACTTCAGAAATTATCTTTGTTATCGTTTTACCTGCTCGGGACGAGCAGAACTAAGCTTGGGGATGCTTGATACGTCTCCGACGTATCGATAATTTCTTATGTTCTATGCCATATTATTGATGATACCTACATGTTTTATGCACACTTTATGTCATATTCATGCATTTTCTGGAACTAACCTATTAACAAGATGCCGAAGTGCCAGTTGCTGTTTTCTGCTGCTTTTGGTTTCAGAAATCCTAGTAACGAAATATTCTCGGAATCGGACGAAATCAACGCCCAGGTTCCTATTTTACCCGGAAGCATCCAGAACACACGAGAACCGCCGGAGAAGGGGGCAGGGCCACCACACCACACCCCGGCGCGGCCAAGGGGGGGGCGCGCCCCCCTAGGGTGTGGGCCCCCAGTCGACCCCCTGGCGCCGCCTCTTCGCCTATATAAAGCCCCCGACCTAAAAACCACGAGGCGAAGAACCACGATACGGAAAACCTTCCCGGAGCCGCCGCCATCGCGAAGCCAAGATGCGGGGGATAGGAGTCTCTGTTCCGGCACCCTGCCGGAGCGGGGAAGTGCCCGGAAGGCTTCTCCATCGACACCGCTGCCATCTCCACCGCCATCTTCATCACCGCTCGCTGCTCCCATGAGGAGGGAGTAGTTCTCCATCGAGGCTCGGGGCTGTACCGGTAGCTATGTGGTTAATCTCTCTCCTATGTACCTCAATACAATGATCTCATGAGCTGCTTTACATAATTGAGATTCATATGAGTTTTGTATCACTACTATCTATGTGCTACTCTAGCAAAGTTATTAAAGTAGTTCTATTCCTCCTGCACGTGTGTAAAGGTGACGAGTGTGTGCACCGTGTTAGTACTTGGTTTATGCTATGATCATGATCTCTTGTAGATTGCGAAGTTAACTATTGCTATGATAATATTGATGTGATCTATTCCTCCTACATATGCATGAAGGTGACGGTGTGCATGCTATACTAGTACTTGGTTTAGTCTTTTGATCTATCTTACACTAAAGGTTACTAAAATATGAGCATTATTGTGGAGCTTGTTAACTCCGGCATTGAGGGTTCGTGTAATCCTACGCAATGTGTTCATCATCCAACAAAAGTGTAGAGTATGCATTTATCTATTCCGTTATGTGATCAATGTTGAGAGTGTCCACTAGTGAAAGTGTAATCCCTAGGCCTTGTTCCTAAATACTGCTATCGTTGCTTGTTTCTTGTTTCTTTGTGTTACTACTTGCTGCAATACTACCACCATCAACTACACGCCGGCAAGCACTTTTCGGCACCGTTGCTCTTGCTCATATATATTCATACCACATGTATTTCACTATCTCTTCGCCGAACTAGTGCACCTATTTGGTGTGTTGGGGACACAAGAGACTTCTTGCTTTGTGGTTGCGGGGTTGCATGAGAGGGATATCTTTGACCTCTTCCTCCCTGAGTTCGATAAACCTTGGGTGATCCACTTAAGGGAAAACTTGCTGCTGTTCTACAAACCTCTGCTCTTGGAGGCCCAACACTGTCTACAGGAAAGGAGGGGGAACGTAGATATCAGTTACTTAAATATGAATGCCGAATGTTGTGGAGCTTGTTAACTCCGGCATTGAGGTGCTCTTGTAGCCCTACACAACGAATGGTGTTCATTATCAAACAAGAGTATATGTAGCACAAAGGAAGAGAACTTATTTATTATGTGATCAATGTTGAGAGTGTCCACTAGTGAAAGTATGATCCCTAGGCCTTGTTTCCAAATACTGCAATCATCGCTTGTTTCTTGTTTCTTCGCATCTTTACTTCCTGCAATATTACTACCATCAATCGCACGCCTGACAAGCACTTTTCACGGCGCCGATTATCGTTGGAGATATGCCCAAGAGGCAATAATAAAAGTGGTTATTATATATCTTTATGTTTATGATAAATGTTTATATACCATGCTATAATTGTATTAACCGAAACATTGATACATGTGTGATATGTAAACAACAAAGAGTCCCTAGTATGCCTCTTAACTAGCTTGTTGATTAATAGATGATTAGTTTCATAATCATGAACATTGGATGTTATTAATAACAAGGTTATATCATTATATGAATGATGTAATGGACACACCCAATTAAGCATAACATAAGATCACGTCATTAAGTTATTTGCTATAAGCTTTCGATACATAGTTACCTAATCCTTTCGACCATGAGATCATGTAAATCACTTATACCGGAAAGGTACTTTGATTACATCAAACGCCACTGCGTAAATGGGTGGTTATAAAGGTGGGATTAAGTATCCGGAAAGTATGAGTTGAGGCATATGGATCAACAGTGGGATTTGTCCATCCCGATGACGGATAGATATACTCCGGGCCCTCTCGGTGGAATGTCGTCTAATGTCTTGCAAGCATATGAATAAGTTCATAAGAGACCACATACCACGGTACGAGTAAAGAGTACTTGTCAGGAGACGAGGTTGAACAAGGTATAGAGTGATACCGATGATCAAACCTCGGACAAGTAAAATATCGCGTGACAAAGGGAATTGGTATCGTATGTGAATGGTTCATTCGATCACTAAAAGTCATCGTTGAATATGTGGGAGCCATTATGGATCTCCAGATCCCGCTATTGGTTATTGGTCGGAGTGAGTACTCAACCATGACCGCATAGTTTGCGAACCGTAGGGTGACACACTTAAAGTTGGATGTTGAAATGGTAGAACTTGAATATGGAATGGAGTTCGAATATTTGTTCGGAGTCCCGGATGAGATCCCGGACATCACGAGGAGTCCCGGAATGGTCCGGAGAATAAGATTCATATATAGGAAGTCATTTTATAAGATTTAAAATGATCCGGAAGGTTCTATGGAAGGTTCTAGAAGGTTCTAGAAAAATCCGGAAGAAACCACTAAGGAAGACGGAGTCCCGGAGGGACTCCACCTCCCATGGCCGGCCAACCCTAAGGGGGAGGAGTCCCAAGTGGACTCCCCATAAGGGGCCGGCCACCCCCCACATGGAAGGGGGAATCCCACCCCAAGTGGGATTCCCACCTTGGGTAGGTTTCCCTATCACATGGAAGGTTTTTGGTTCGGGTCTTATTCGGAGACTTGTAGTCCAACACTTGGGGCTTCCACCTATAAAATGAGGGGCCAAGGGGAGGGGGCCGGCCACCCCAAGACCACAAGGTGGCCGCACCCCAAGACCACAAGGTGGCCGCACCCCTAGTGGCCGGCGCCCCCCTCTCCCAAACCCTAGCGGCCCTCTCTCCTCCACCACATCCGGCACGCTTAGCGAAGCTCCGCCGGGTTTCTCCACCACCACCGACACCACGCCGTCGTGCTGTCGGATTCAAGAGGAGCTACTACTTCCGCTGCCCGCTGGAACGGGGAGGTGGACGTCGTCTTCATCAACAACCGAACGTGTGACCGAGTACGGAGGTGCTGCCCGTTCGTGGCGCCGTGATCAAGATCTTCTACGCGCTTTTGCAAGCGGCAAGTGAACGTCTACCGCAGCAACAAGAGCCTCATCTTGTAGGCTTTGGAATCTCTTCAAGGGTGAGACTCGATAATCCCCTCGTTGCTACCATCTTCTAGATTGCATCTTGGCTTGGATTGCGTGTTCGCGGTAGGAAATATTTTTGTTTTCTATGCAATGTATCCCTACAGTGGTATCAGAGCCGTGTCTATGCATAGATGGTTGCACGAGTAGAACACAATGGTTTTGTGGGCGTTGATGCTTTTGTTATCTTTAGTTTGAGTACTTTGCATCTTTGTGGCATAGTGGGATGAAGCGGCTCGGGCTAACTTTACATGACCGCGTTCATGAGATTTGCTCCACGCTCGACATGCAACTTGTATTGCATAAGTGGCTTTGCGGGTGTCTGTCTCTCCTACTATAGTGAAGATTCAATTTACTCTTCTACTGACAACACTAGTATCACCGTTGTGGTTCATGTTCGTAGGTAGATTAGATCTTACTCGAAAACCCTAAACCACGTAAAATATGCAAACCAAATTAGAGACGTCTAACTTGTTTTTGCAGGGTTTGGTGATGTGATATGGCCATAATGTGATGATGAATATGTATGAGATGATCATTATTGTATTGTGGCAACCGGCAGGAGCCTTATGGTTGTTTTTAAATTTCATGTTGAGTAGTATTTCAAAGAAGTTGTAATAGTTGCTACATGGGGGAACAATCATGAAGACGGCGCCATTGACCTTGACGCTACGCCGACGATGATGGAGATCATGCCCGTTGATGATGGAGATC